>NC_068985.1:82368719-82369289 GCF_001194135.2 Octopus bimaculoides
GAATGTAGTGGCTATTAGTATTTATTAACTCCAGCTAATAAAAATGTTATAATTGAACCAGTTATCACTTTGTCATTTCTCAGGCAAACACATGCCTATCGCACCGACACTCAACAAAAACACACTATATTCTGGTGACTCCACTACATTTTGGTGACCCCCGACGTTGATTCGTTCATACAGCCCTTCTGATCTGTACAGCCCAACTTGAAAAGTTCACATAACTTTCCAAAAATGGTGACTAAATGCCAGTAATAGACCAACCGTTCTTTAAGTCTTTTTCACTACAATTTTTTTTTTCCTTATTTCGTCTGTTTGCCTTCGACAAACCGACTGGTGCGAGGCTATTGTAGTGAAACTACCTACCGCCATTAGATACAAAACTACCTATCGTCTCTAATACCTATCGCCATTAGATACAAAACTGCTATCGCCATTCTTCTCATTTAAATATAAACAAACGCGAACGTAGGGGAAAACATTAACCTTGTCATCACGTGACTGATCATTATTCGAATCGGCAACTTCTTCGAACCTTTCCCGCCAGAACGCAAACTGACCAATCACGGC
>NC_068985.1:82369598-82374570 GCF_001194135.2 Octopus bimaculoides
TACTATGTACACCAAACCAAACCTCCGCGGCACATCTCTCTCTTCGATTCTGTTAGGTGACTCAGCTTCACCACGATAAATAAACAGACAAGAGTTCTCAGCCAGCGACGAACAACTGTATAACAAGAATCACGGCCCGGCATCGATGCCACGACATCACAACAAGTGATCAGCTATGCCACACTCAGCCCCCTCACTTTCACATACAGAACTTTTCCTATAGTGTACTAAAGAACTGGTATAATTGCTCACGTTTTATTGACTCTCTTTCTATCCGCTGTAAACACTCATACACACATGTATCACTCACATACACACTTTTCTTTGTATGACGGCCTGTCTTTGATTATGTTATTATATGTCGCATTCACACTCTCACACAGACATACATCTTTAACGCCATAATAAATATCTCTGTTATTCATCTTATACAGTTGTGGTCTTTCATTACTGGTCATCTATGTTATCGTCGTATAACATTTTGTATATCATATCTGATATATATAATATTGTGTGTTCGACCGTGTGACATGTTTAAATAAAAGGAGTCCTCTGTTTTTCCATTCGTCACCATTTCTCCTTTTTTGAGTTCGCACGGTCGTCCCTTACAGAATGATATCCGGAAATCGACTAAGTCGAGCTGTTAGGCGTAGAATCGACTAAGAAAAGAGGGCTGACTGTAGTAGTCTTTGCGGTGTGCATAAATTAGTCGCAGAATCAGTAAATTGTTTATTTTTTTAATCGACTTATAGATGGAGAAAATCAACTATGAAATTTGGATACGGAAGATCAGCTATGACATAAATCTATTTGAAAGCTCTACGTAAATTCAAGTCCAGCGTGATAAATTTTTCTCTCATAAATGAATATTACTGACTAATTTACAGCCTTTAACGTTGCATCCGTCATGTGCCTTGTGACATCCTGTAAAACCAAATACTGCATTCAGTATTTCGAGATTTTGAAGAAGAATCGAAAACATAAAATAAGCGATTGGCTGTAGCAGAGCCAGGTATCCCACTGGCATTTCAATAGTGACTAACTGTTATTCTTTAGTGTCAACATTTTCTTTTACCCGTTGCTGAGGTGCAAATTGAAAGGAATGAGGCAGTATAAAGTGATGAAATTGGCTGTGTGGTGAGAAGCTTGCTTCCAAACCGCATGGTCCCGGGTTCAGTCCCACTGCGTGGCACGTTGGGCGGGCAAGTGTTTTCAAGCATAGCCTCAGGCCGACCAATGCCTTGTGAGTGGATTTGGTAGACGGAAACTGAAAGAAGCCCGTCGTATATGTGTGTGTGTGTATGTGCGTGCGTGCGTGTGTATGTGTGTGTGTCCGCTATCGCTTGACAACCGATGCTGGTGTGCTTATATCCCCGTAACTTAGCGGTTCGGCAAAAAGAGACCAATAGAATAAGTAGTACTAAGCCTACAAAGAATAAGTCCTGGGAGCGATTTCTTCCTCTAAAACCCTTTAAGGCGGCGTTTCAGCATGGCTGCAGTCAAATGGCTGAAACAAGTAAAAGAATAAAAGAGTAAAAGAATAAAAGAGTAAAAGAATCCGAACCGAATCTGGAATACCACAGACACTGAATAAGATTATTCCTGAGATAACTAAAGGAGTGTTTTCGCGCCAAATTCCTGGAACGTGAAGTGGAATGCGTGGAAGACCAGTGTGTTTCGAGACGTTCCATTTATTTATTTCTTTTTCTGTGGGAGTATGGATTTTGTCTCCAGTAAACTTACAGAACGCTGCTGAATCTAAAGATATAAAAGTAAACGAAAGAAGTCGAAGAAGCTGGAAGTGATATGTTGATGACTAAAAAACCAAACCGCTAGATTACCAGTCAGACACAATGACCGAACCACAATAGCTTCACGTATTTGACGTTGATTTAAGTACTTTTGTTAAGAACTTGATGTGTGTTTTAATATCTGTAGCTTAATTTCCTGATACGAAATGCTACCCGTCGGGACTGTACGGAAGTCCATTACTTTACCGCTTAGCGCTGGTAGTGAAATACCATCAACTGCAACCACTGAAACGAATCGCCTGCGAGTGAATGAATTGATTTGCGTAGACCAACGAATCAGAATCCATGAGCTGGCTGCGCAACTGGACTGTGTTTACAATGCACTACAAAAGATGGAGGAAAACTTTGGATATCGGAAAGTGTGTGCTAAGTGGTACTTCGGCAATTGATACGTTTATTTGAAGGAGACGGGGATGGAAGTCTGCTCCGATCTTCTGTTGGGAACGTTTGAAGCAAATGAGATGTTGTTTTTCCGATCTAGTGAAAAGAGATGAAACGTGCACTTATCTTTATGATCTGGTAACGAACGTTCAGTCCATAAAATTGTCTCACGCTTTTCTCTAAGGCCTAAGAAGTTCAAGAGCCAGTGATCTACACAATAAGTCATGGTGGTCGGTTTTTGGTTTGACAAGAGAGTCGTTCACTTTGATTTTTCAAGTACGAGGCTGTATCGTGTACTGATTGCGGCACACTGAGCCGGTTAAAAAGCACAGAAAAGCAATTAAGGAGAAAGAGACCGAATAAGAATATGGAAACGAAAATGAAGATTGTAGGAAGTGAGGGCGTGTATATCTTAGATTAAAAAAGAACTCTTTTTTATCGTAATTTTGAAAACTAAAAGAAGTATGAAAAAAATCGCATCAATTATCGATAACCCAATATGACCCAATATATATATGACGTGCTTCTTTCAGTTTCTATCCACCAAATCTACTCATAAGACTTAATTTCGGGACAACTCTTACAGAAAGAGAGAGAGAGAGAGAGAGAGAGAGAGAGAGAGAGAGAGAGAGAGAGAGAGAGATTTTTAGTCATGGCCAACTATAGGTTTCTGCTCCATATATGTTCCTCTAGAAAGCACGGATCTCGGTTTTGTTGTGAGAGACTTAAAACTGCCCATGTATGCAAGTTTCCCTTTCTCCTTTGTCAGTCCAGCAGAAAAGGGTACATTTGATGCTTTTATAGTTTTATAGTTTTGCCGACTCATTGCAATGATACTACTTAACCATCTCAAAAGTTGAAGGGCAAAGTTAATTTCGGTGGGATTTGAACTCATGATGTAAAGAGCTGGTACAAATACTGCAAAGCATTCTATACAACGCTATATCTGTCTGTCTGCTTCGCTCGCTTTCTCCCTCGCCTTTCTCTCTCCATAAGTGTGTGTATATGTTTGTGTTTGTAATAGGATTTATAATACATAGACACATATATAATAAATGTGTGGATGTCTGTGTGTGTGTGTATATATATATATATATATATATATCCCGAGCGTCTAGTAACACAATCTGTATCACGTCCTCACGTTGTTTTTTTTTTTTAACACACACACACACACACACATATATATATATATATAATATTAATAATATTAGGGACAAAATTCAAAATTACAGGTAAAAGCTCAATTCGGCGGCTAGTTGGCTGAATCGTTAGCGCACTGCCTAAAATGTTTAGAGCAATTTCGCCCGTCTTTACTTTCTAAGTTAACATTCAGCCGAGAACGATTTTGTCTTTCATCCTTTCGGGGCCGGTTAAATAAGTACCAATGAAATATTGGGTCGATATAATCGACATACCCCGTCTCCAAAATTTCAGTTCTTGTACCTTTAGGAGAAAGGATTATATATACAGGTGTTCATAATTTATATGAAAAATTATAAAAATTTAAATAAGGATAACTCAGTAGAGATTTTAGCAAACAAATAGTTTTATTAGAAACATCAGAACATTACACGTGGGTTCCATCGGTTGCACAAAACATCTTAGACGATACAATGCGATTGTGGAAGTTGTAAAGATAATTTATGAACAGCCAGTATAATATAATAAATTTATATAATATAATCCTTTGTGGGTGAGTGTAATGTATGTATTGACTTATATTTATTGTGAAAAGATCTCAAAATAATATAAAAATAATACAAAGAACGATCCTTCACGCTCAACGAAAAAAAAAAGAAAAGAGAAAATGAAATCCACAGAAAAAAAAAAAAAAATTTCTATGTGGTTGGTGAGGATAGCCAAGTTTTCGTCATCAAGACTAATCTAACAGTTTTTTTTTTTTTTATCTCTGTACAAAGCAGGTCGCTCTCTCAGCTGGCAGGCAGGCAGGCTGACTGGTTGGTCGGTCGGTCATCAAAACGATGTTGTGCTGTCAGTGCGCATGTGTAAGAAGTAGCTAGCATAACAACCATGGCGGCTTGTAGTTTAATGTGCTTGACAACTTGTGGAGGTGTGCCACTATTTACTAGGAACAAAGGAACTAAACGGCCGGTAAGTTTCACTGAAAAGTTTTTTCACTTTATTCATCTTATTGTTTTGAAACTTTCTTTCTATCTGCACTAATTACTTGATGGGAAAATTTCCAATTATATTTTGACTTCTTTTGTAACGAGATATGTGTTAAGATTTTCCTCATGGTGTTTGTTTATCTGACGTAGCTACATTCAAATATATCTACACAATACATATATATATGCATATATACATACGTATAGGTACATACTTACATCTATGCGTATATATATAGGTATATGAGGGTACGGGACGTCACGAAACGTGTACAACTAAAAAAAAAATAATAATAAAACGAAGCACGAATACATGGTACATGAAAAACAAAACAAAAAACTATATATATATATATATATATACACACACACACATACGTACATATACATACATATATATACATACATACATAGTTATATATATATATATGTATATACATACATACGTATATATATATATATGTATATATATACATATGTGCATACATATATATAAATAAATATATACATACGTACACATACATATATGTATGTATACATACATATATGTATGTATACATACATATATATATATGTATACATACATATATGCATGTATACATATATGTATACATGCATGTATATATGCATGTATGTATACATACATAT
>NC_068985.1:82374941-82375459 GCF_001194135.2 Octopus bimaculoides
ATATATATATATGTATATACATACATACGTATATATATATATATGTTGTTGTACTTGGGGATGGTCATATTGCCAGTTTAGCCACATATGTATAGAAGGTGTATTTGTATTTATTTACGTATTCTAAGTATACTTCGAAAGATAAGTTTTTTTTTTTCAATACTCCGACGAGAATTTAACCACTTATAAATTAACCGTGCCAATACTGAAACTTCAATAATTTCTGATTTTTTTTTTTTGTTTTGTTTTTTGTTGTTTTTATGTATATGAGCCCTTATGCAGGCTGAAGCAAAGCCAAAATAAGCTGTAATGTTAATGTATATATCTAATATATATATATACATACGTATGTACATGTATATATGTGTGTGTATGTATGTATGTATATGAAAATTATATTGGGTGGAGATGGAGTATATGTAATCTGGGTATACCCCCACTTTTAAATTTTGTTTTTTTTTACGGAATCCTATGTTTCAGACCATGGAGAATCCGATTCTGGAAAAAAAATTTTCAAA
>NC_068985.1:82375469-82378969 GCF_001194135.2 Octopus bimaculoides
TAACCCTAACTCAAACCCTAACTCAAACCCTAACCCTAACCCTGACCCTAACCCTAACCCTAACACTAGTTTTGTGAGATTTGGCTGTTATTTCTAGCATGTAAATAGCCTGCTTGGTGGTGGTGGTGGGGGGGGAATTGAAATTTTTCAAAAATTTTTTTTTCAGAATCGGAATCTCCATAGCCTAAAACGTGGGATTCCATAAAAAAATTAATAAATAAGGGGGGGAAAGGTTCAGATTACATATAGTCCATCTCTACCTTATATTGTAACAAGCACGTTATTTGAAACTGCTTCGCTGTCTCAGTCGCTGAATGCACTGCAATACATTATAAAAATATTACATGATGCTAACGCGCGCAGAATTTAATATGATATTAATGAATAATAGCTAAGGTGTTGGTTGTAGGGTTCCGTGTGATTTCTATAATGTAATCTGGTTGTCGCTATGCAAGCGAGATATCAAGTTCGAATCTCGCCTAAGTGTTTACCTTTCTTCCTACCCATGTTCAAGCTAACTTAATAATCCCGTTGCTTCTTTCCACTCGTTTTGGAGATAGTGCAAAATTTATGGTCATCACCTCTCTGATTCCTTAAGAATAAGAAATTCTTAGGATGGCACGAGGCCACATTTTAAGAGAACTGGTATACTCGATTCTGTTAATATTTGTCTCTTTAGGGCGGCGAGCTGGCAGAAATGCGTAGCGGTATTTTGTTTGCCATTACGTTCTGAGTTCAAATTCCGCCGAGGTCGGCTTTGCCTTTCAACCTTTCGGGGTCGATTAAATAAGCACCAGTTACGCACTGGAGTCGATGTAATCGACTTAATCTCTTTGTTCTTGTTTGTCCCCACAATGTTTAGCCCTCTGGTCAATAAAGAAATAAATATTTCTCTTTTTTTTTTTTTTATTCTAATGACCCAACAGACTCCTATAGAAATATAAAAACTGAATATTTAGATAACTTGGACAAATTCCTTGTCAGGTTTTCTTTCTTTTGCTTTTTGTTTCTTCTTACAACATCAACCGCGTTATCGAATCCACTTCCAAGCTATTCTAGGGGGGGGGGGGTTCCTTGATTAGCCCTTAGGTGGTTGTCACATCCACTGTTTGTTTTCTTTAGTTAATTTTTACTGCATGTAAAAACCCTCTGTGTTGTATCTCTTTGTTCTGTCCAACATCTTCGAACCCCCTATAGCTAATAAAGAAACATAAGTTGAGAGAGGATAGAGACTTTTCACAGTAAAGTCAATTCTGGATCAATCAAGTTCTTTGACTCACAGTGTGGCGAGAAAAGTAAAGGATTATTTAAAATTCTACAAGAGCATAAGTTTATTACTGGACTAAGATAATGCACAAAAAAAAACCGACGGAGTGCCAACCACATGCAATGTTTATATGTATCTACATATATTGTTTATAGTTAGATATGTATGTATATACAATGTTTATATGTAGTTATGTATCTATATATAATGTTCGTAGGTAGATATTTATGTGTATGCGCAAGTGTTTGTAGGTGGCTATGTGTGTATATGCAAGTGTTTGTAGGTAAATGTGTGTGTATATACAAGTGTTTGTAGGTAGATGCGTGTGTCTATGCATGTGTTTGTAGGTAGATATATGTCTATACAAATCTTGGGTCATCCCATAAATAATGCAGTTTTTCAATTGCATGAACTGAAAGTCAAAGGGGACGGGATAATCTACCTGCATGAACTTGCTATAAAAGCAGGTAGTAATTTTACCTTGTCCTTATTCTTAGTGCAACTTTTGAAGAGTGCAGTTCGATTTAACAGTAATGGAAGTGACAAAGAAGCATATTCGGCATATTTTGCTTTATGAGTTCAATAAAGGCAACAACAACGCAACGGAAAGGGCAAGGAATATTAATGCAGTATGTGGGGATCGTACAGTAAGCATAATCCAGTGTCAGCGGTGGTTCCAAAAATTCTGAGCCGGAAACTACAGCCTAGAAGACGAGCCTCGTCCTGGAAGATCTGTAGAGTTCGACGAGGACGTCCTGCAAACTCTGGTAGAACAAAATCCCATCGTAACTGCTGAGGAACTAGCAGAGAAGCTTGTATTTGGTCATTCAACCAATCATTTACACCTGCGTGCCATTGGAAAAGTCAGTAAATTGGATCAATAAGATCCTCACAAACATTCCGAATCTAATCTTGTGCAGAGAGCGAATGTGTGCTCTTCTTTGCTGTCATGTCTCAGGAATGAACCTTTTTTGGACCGAATAGTGACTGGTGAAGAGAAATGGGTTCTCTATAAAAATGTCAAGTGCTGAAGATAGTGGGTAGGGAAAGGAGAAACACCAGCACCCCAGGCTAAAGAAGATCACGTAAGGTGTTGTTATCTGTTTGGTGGGATATGAACGGTTTAGACCACTTTCAACTTTTAAAACCAAACCAAACAATAACAGAGTTCCAATGTGAGCAGCTTGAGCGTCTTAAGTCAGTGCTAGAAAATAAACGATCATCCTTGGTTTCAAGATGAAAGGTGTTCTTCATCAGGATAATGCTCGGGCACATAGAGCGAAGATGACACTCCATTCAAACTGGTGCAGTTTGAATGGGAATCGTCTTACATACACAACTTGAAAGAAAAATGGGATGGTCATGGATGGAACAACATTGATCAGGGCTGATGTGAGGCTTAAGAACAGCGTCATGATTCTGAAATTGTATAAAAAGCAACGACTGTTGTGTCAACCCTCATACTATGTACACTCCGATTGTAGGATTACGATATTGAAATTTTGCTAAAAATGTACCTTGGGAAAATGTATCTACAAATCCCCACCTATAATACAGCAAAGAAATATATATAAAAAAAAAAGGCTACCCACCCCCAAACAAAACAAAAAATGAATCTAGTCCCTTTTTATTCAAACCGGTCTGAAAGAAAATTTGCCCCCTCTAGGCCCTTTTCTAGACGTATTAAACTTCTTTTTCGCATTAAACCTTTGTTTATATTTCGATAGAACACCACGTGCTGTCTACTGTAGAAAAAAAAAAAAAATTCTTGTTTTTCTTTTTTTGTCACGTGTTGCTGCTATGTCTTCCTTCATTACACTTCCAGCTATGTTTATAGAGATTCTGCTACTGCTGGCTGCATGGTTTTGGAGTTGTAGTTTCCATTTTTTAAATTTTATTTTTCATTTAACTTTTTTTTTTTTAATATTTTTTTTCCATTTTCAGGCAGTTCATCAACAATTAACTTTATCACCCAACTTCTAATGTCATGCTACTTAGTTAATCTCAGTGCACTTATCTCGCTTTTGTCTTATAAGTAATTCAATAACAAGCGTAATATCTAATAACTGTGTTTTTCAACATGATTCTGTCCAGCGCTATGTTTCGCAAGTGTATGTGAATAAGATTAGCAAAATGCCTTGTGTTACTGGAGTAAAGCTGTTCGAAATAAATTGAAATACGTTATCTCTCTCTTTTCTTTTATATATATATATATATATATATATATATATAT
>NC_068985.1:82379266-82387002 GCF_001194135.2 Octopus bimaculoides
GTTTATTCTGTGTAGAAAGTTATTATTATTATTATTATTATTATTGTCACCATCATCATCATCATTATTATTAAGGCGGCGTGCTGGCAGAATCGTTAGCGCGCTGGACGAAATGCTTAGCGGTATTTCGCCCGTCGCTACGTTCTGAGTTCAAATTCGGCCGAGGTCGATATTGCCTTTCATCCTTTCAGAGTCGATAAAGTAAGTCTCTGTTGAGCACTGGGGTCGATGTAATCAGCACATCCTCTCTCCCAAGCTGTATCAAAATTTGAAACCTTTTTTTTTTTTTTCATTATTTCATTATTTGTAAACATCCACACTTTATGTTTGTCTTTGTATTGGCTCCCCCATCCTTCGTCCTTGTGGGAAATAAATGAAATCATTATTATTGTTATTAAGGCAGTGAGCTGGCAGAATCGTTAGCACACCAGGCGAAATGCTTAGCGGTATTTCGTCTGCTGCTACGTTCTGAGTTCAAGTTCTGCCGAGGTCGACTTTACCTTTCATCCTCTCGGGATCGATAGATTAAGTACCAGTGAAACACTCGGATCGATGAAATCGACTAGTCCCCTCTCCCCAAATTTCAGGCCTTGTGCCTTTAGTAGAAAGGATTATTATCATCATCTTAGGGTGGCGAGCTGGCAGAATCATTAGCACACCTGTCATCACGTTCTGAGTTCAAATTCCGCTGAGATCGACTTTGCCAATTATCTTTTCAGGATAAAATAATTACCAGTCGACTGCTGGGGTCGATGTACATAAATTTCCATATTAACCAAAATTATCATTATTGTTGTTGATATTATTATTATTATTATTATTATTATTTATACGACATTATGATGTTTGTTTATTTGGTTTTGTTCATTAAAATCAAGTTGATTTTTAAGTAGATAATTCACAGGATAAGTATTCTTCAAAAAGAGAAGAAAATAAATTGTTTAATTTCAGTTAGAGATTTTTCTTCTTTTATTGTTGGAATTTTCTATATATTTACGTTTTCGTTCAGGACAAACTGTAGTTGATTAACTGCTTAATTCCACAACTCTATTACCTACAAGTTATATTGCCTATACCCTTGATAGCTAAATCCCACCTATTTATAACTAGCTCTTTATCTCTTTCAGTGGTAAGCTTATCAAGCTCAATTATTATAATTTATAATCATTTAAACCTAACCATTCTATTCTGGAATTATTCCTTTCCAATTAGAAGCTATGTGAAGCTAAATAGATTAAAGTGTTATAATCTAACAATCTATTTTTGTGTTTAATTTCCTTTTTTTATGAAAGGGATATTTTTAAAAGGAAAATAAGATAGAAATTTCCTTTTCAATTTGGTATAAATTATAAACGGGGAAATTTGAAAGTTTCTATCTTCAGTGTTTATTGACCTTGAATCATAAATTTATGGGAATTGATATTTAAATATCATCTTTAAAGCAGTAACTAAATATCTGTTTCATCTTTTAGCAATTTCTATCCTCATTTTGAATTATGCCCAAAACTATTAGGGTTTAAAACTACACTGGATTTATCAATCCTGTAAAAAATTTTTAAAAAAGGCTTTACAAAAATTATTTTTATATAATTTATTTTATATTTCTTTTCTGAGACTATTTTGATATTCATTTTGGTCGTGCATAGAACTTATATTTATGTATTTAGAGCACTTTAAGAAAGTGGGGCACCCCAGAGTTTTTTCCAGTGCAAATGAGGAATTACAAGGTTTTTCACTTTTTGATGAAGGTTTGAAAAGTTTTTTCTTTTTCTTTTTTTTTTTTGTTTCTGTGGTTCTAGTTATATGTAAATAATTTGTCTATTGCTGCTTAGTATTAAATGTTTAAAATAGCAGGCTATATTTGTAGCTATAGAGGCAGACCTGGCAAGATAATCTAAATGTGCAAAACTGAATTTTGAATCTGCTATTTCACAAATTAGTGTGCATGTTTTGATATCTTGACAGTTAGGCAATGAGAAAGTTAAGGGGCATCATTATTGGCATGTGTTTAGGCCATTGGTTTGTAAACTGCTGTGGATTTTAAAATATATATTTTAAGGCTTCAGAAAATCCATATTCATGTTTGTGTGAGTGTATTGAAAAATGTGCTATTTATAATTCTGCTAAAACTAAGTAAGTTATAGTTTCTATAAGTTTTTATAACTTATCTTTCTATGTGAAGTGTGCCAGTAGTTTAAAAGTTTCCATGCAAAGTGTTCCACTAATTGTAGACTTTCTATGTGATTCAATGTCTAGTGTACCACAGTGTCACAAAGACTGATGACCACTGGCTTAGGGTATCAGTTGGTTTTAATCTAGTGGTAGTTGCACATCACATGTTTTTGCTTGTCTTCTTAATGTACATCTGAAATTATAAAAAAAACTTGTAAGTTTTTCAATGGATAGTAATGGAATTCTAACTTCTCTTAGGAGACTGGAACTCTGAGTATTCTGCTGTTGAATATTTTACCAATTATTGTGTAAGACGCATAAATTTATACCCTTTTAAAACTTGTTTTTTTTAAAAATTTCTTTTCAATAAATTGTGTAAAGTAGGATTAAAGTGCAAAAATAACAAATAAACTCTTTGCTAATGATTTTGCAAATAATTGTCAAATCATCAACCTGGATATTGTTTTTATTGACATTGCACTGAATATTTCAACACTTAATACTTTATTAATTGTAATTTTATAAACAGAATCTGAA
The DNA here is from genome assembly GCF_001194135.2 of Octopus bimaculoides. NCBI lineage: Eukaryota > Metazoa > Mollusca > Cephalopoda > Octopoda > Octopodidae > Octopus > Octopus bimaculoides. Next base: position 82,381,976 of record NC_068985.1, read on the forward strand.
ATATTTTTTAATGATTGAAAAATATTGATAACTTATTTCTGTTATATTATTGGAACAAAAAAATGAAAATCATTAAGATTTTCAAAGTGAGCTTTTTTTTTTTTTTTTTTTTTCATTCCATCCAATATGCTGGATAAAATTTGTCATTCTTTTAGTTCTAATTCAACAATACCCAGCTCAAATATGTTATGATTTAAAATACTTGATGAAAAAATATATGAACTTTAACGACTTAATTTCATAATTTCTGATATCTGTCAGTCAAATTGTCATTAAACTTTTCCAAGTATATATTTTTTGCTTTTGTTGTTCTCTATTTTTTCCTAAAACTCACTTGTTTTATGCAAAACATTAATGTAGCTGACATGGCTATATTTACAATCTTAACTTTTAATACCTTTATAAACCACTGAATTCCTTATTTTTCATCTACTAATTCTTTCATACCGTAAATTCACCCTTCTAAATCACTTATGTTATCCTAATTTCTTTTGTAAAGAATCTATGTACTTTTGCAATTTTATTTTTTCATATTTTTGTCAATATGAAAAAATTTAAAAGGTTATATAGTTGTTGGATTTCTAAAATATTTTGAATTAACAGAACAATTCAATTTCAGTATATATATATATATGTGTGTGTGTGTGTATTTCATATATTTTGAAATTTATAGAGATTTTTTCTTAGGGGTTACTTGTTAAAACTGTATGTTTTTAAGTTTTAAAAGAAAATCAGTTAAAATTTCTTCTTTTCAGATGTTGATCTCTGTCATTTAATATTAATGATGAAATTAGCAAAGAAAATGTACTTCAAGATTATATGTTAAAGTAAATTGAATTGAGAAAGATTTATCAAATTAAATAATGTAAATATAATGATGCAGTCAAACAGTTTTGTTTAATTTTACTTTTGAAAGATGCTAGCTAAATTCATAATTTATAGCAATTTAAATAATCCATATTGCCCAAAAGATCATTGTATAATTTGGGAGTTATCCCAATTCTCTAAGCTCTGATGTTGTTGACTGAATGATTCTCAAGCACTTCAGTCCATTTCCATAAGTTGACATCAAAGAATAAAGTTAAACCTTAAATTAAAAATGAAGGATGAACCTTTTTAATTTTTAATGTTACATTACATTAAAAATTACAATCAATTCTTTTGATCTCTGGTAAAGATAAAGGATTGTTATGAAGGTAGTCTTTCAGAGAGTATTTGTGAAAAGAAAATGTAGGCTGAGTTGCAGTATATTTAGGTGCATCCAAATTAAGGCCAATGAATTGATTATAGTGTTGCTATGATAAACAGATGACACAAACTACATAGAAAGATTTTGAGCAATGATAGTATCGGGTGGTAAACTAAAGAGCAGAGATGAGATAAGGCAGTGATTGCACAGTTGTGAGTTGATTTGATTGCGAGGGGAGTGCATAACCTATAAAATAGCTTTTGCAATTTCATTTTGATAAATTTTTAGCCGGTGTAAGAAAGCTACCATTTTTGTCACCAAATCTCAGTGGCTTGCTAACATAATTGTTATATTCAATAAAGTGAAAGTAGTTATCAGAATGTTTACATTTTTTAATTTTAGGTAATATAGAAATTAGTCTTTTGTTTGTTTTTGTTCGAATTACTATCAAAGGAATATTAGAAATTTGTGTTACCTATTAGATATGCTCTTGATTTAAAATCAATAATGCAAAATAAAACTTAGAATTCAATGATATGATAAAAATTAAAACTTAAATTGGCTATCTATCTTAACAAAACAAAACACAATTCTAGATAGTTTCCAGTTTAATTTATTTTCTTCATAATTGAAATGTAGCTTACAATTCTTGAAATAAATGCTTTTATGAAATGCTTGAATGATAACACTGTTATATGTGTATGTAAAAGTAATCTGTAAATGACTTTCTAGTTCACACATGTGCACATTAGTTTTTAAGGGAATAAACTATTTAATTAGGTAAATTAAATAATTGATTTACATATCGCTATTACTTGACTGAATTACTTATGAAGATTCTAATTTATTTTTTCATGGAAAAATATTTTTATAGGATGTTATCAGTTAATTAACTTCAACAATATTTATGATTTAAACAATAACCAAAAATAAAACAGTAAATTGATTAGGCCCGCATCATCTATATTAGTCAGTGATCTAATATGTTCGACAATAAAATTGTGCTAATGGGTATTCTTTATCAGTTCTTCTTGAAGTAGTCTATACAGATTTTTAACAATCTAAGTATGACCTCATTTGGAATATAAGCAAACTAATAAAAATTACAAAATTTCATTGTTTATAAAAGTCCTATTCCAAAAGCATTTAAAATATCTGGCAGTGTTTGAATCTTATTATTTACTTGAATAATCATATTAACATGCTGTTATCTATGAAAATTAATTCTTTAAAATTGCATTGAGTAAATTAATAAAAAAAGTTAAACTACTTCCATTTTCTTTCCTATAATAACATTCTTTAATGTTTAAAACTTGATGTTTATTGGTTAATTGAATTTATTGAGTGCCAAGTAATTGATGCATTTCTAGTTGATTGATATTTGTTGAAAGTTGATTGACGCCAAAGATATAAGTAAATATTCATAGTTAAATTTTTATTTGCTGAAGCTATGCATTGAAAATATTGGTTTAGAAGGAATAAAAAGAAAAAAAGAAGCTAAAATATGGAAACAATGATAAAGTGTGACTATGTTAAATAACACAGCATTTTAAAACTCACACTCTTAAAATAATTTGAGATTTTCTTTCTGTTTCTGAGAATATAAAAGTTATAACTCTCCACTTTCCATCACATAAATGTTCTGTGAATAGTTAAATCTCAATACTTGATATTATTAAAGGATTGGAGCGCATTAATTACATCATATAAAATAAAATGAAAACTGACGTAATTTTTAACTATCAAATATAAAGAAAAAGTTTTATATGCTAATGCTCAAAGAATTGTTAGTTGGCATGCAACTTTTTTTGCTAGGTTTAACATAAAAATTTGCTTATGAAAATTTTATGAAATATGGCTGTTACACAATAACTTTACAGTTGAAAGGATATTATATAATGAAAAATTAAAACTTGATTTAAGAAAAAGCATTAAATTTAAATGCTTAGAAAATTATATTGATGACCAGGAAATCAGGTGTTCATACCAAAGTATGGTGATGGACATCAGATGAAGACAATAAATTTTTTGATTTTCCAGGATTATACTACTAGTTACTGTACCAGTTAGTTTAGAGGGAAGTAGTTGCTCTGCATGCAACAGTTACTGCACTTGCCCCATCTTCATCATTCCTTTTTCCCTCATAATAGTAAACTTACAAAGATAAGTGAAATGGATTTGGATGCAGAAATGAGAGATTGAAGGTAAAGCACAAAAGATGTCAAAATTGCAATAGTTAAAACCTTCTGCTTACCAATAAGAAACAAGGCCTACATAGTGATTCCAACAGCTAGAAATAGCAACCAAATTTTTCCTTGTGACACTCTATTGCCTTAGATCTACTTAGATATGAATAAACAACAACCACTTGGGTCAGCAAGGATACCTCTATGTGGTTACTTGACCTGCTTGAAATAATAGCTAAATTTTACTGAAACTGTATACTGTTATTTTAAAAAAGATATATTATGTAATATAGTCCTAGATACGCTATGCCTGAACAGAAAATGGGATAGTCATAGTTGGAATGCCTTTGATCAATCAGGACTGATTTGAAATAAAACAATCACTGCTTCCATATTTCTTTTGTTTTATTAATACTATTTTTAATTCTTCTCTGAACCAATTTCCTTCAATGGAAAAAATAAATATTTGACTTATTTTCTCAAATCTTCATATATTTTATTTATAAAATTACAATTCTTTTGGAATATTCTCAGAATTCTTTTTTTTTTCACTCGCACCATTATTGTACCTTCATGCCCCTCATTTGCCAAGTGATTAGCAATCAAAGCTACCGCTGTATAGTTTGTTTTCAATTAATGGCAATAGAGCTGATTCCTAATTTTCAGTCAAAGTTAAATAATGTAAAAGCAAGGGTGGCATAAGTTACAATGAAATAGATGCATGTCTATATTTACAATATTACAAACAGATGTTTTTAATAATTCAATGAAATATTACATTGTTACACACTGAAGGGTATCATCTTATTACTTTTATCTATATGCAAGCTTTATGAATCTGATGTTAGTTTTGAAGTTAGAGATATAGGATTCAAAATGGTTATGAATTATCTTGAACCAGTGGTTGTTAACATTCTGTTATGACTTAAGTGAGCAATCTTTCCTGATAAGGATCTCATAACCTAAAGAAATATAAGTATTAACTTGATAGAATGCAGTCATTTCTTAAAATACAATTTTAGCATTCAAAACATCCACTTAGACAACTTTACTTTTTGTTCAATGAAGGCTGTCCTCAGAAGAATCATATTCATAAAAGAATTGTATTTTTCTTATTACTTTTTATGCTGCTTTGGCAAATCATAGTTATTTATTAATAAATTTAGAGTTTCTCTACTTAAATTGGTGCCAACCAAATTCAAGAGTGAATTCAATAACAGGTTTGTTAGAGGAGTCTTAAAGAAGATGAATTTCTATAAAAATGGACATGTCTTTTAGATTATGAGATGTAACTCCTATGCTGAAATATATTAGAAATCTTAAAGAACTTAATGTTTTAGCTGATTATTTTATGCTTATACAATGTTTATGTTAATGTACTGAAATTACCAAAATGAATGTTGTTGAAAAAACAAATTTATCAAAAACTGTTTGAGAGGATTATTGATTTACAAAATTCCTTGCATCACAGTTGAAATTTTTTTTACCTTTGAACTTGACCTGCACATCCTAAATTAAAATTTATAACATATTAGTTTCATCTTCTGCTCATGAAGGTAATTTGTCTATCTTGTCTATCTGATAGCCTTCCTGATTGTCAACATCTCTCTCTCTCTCTCTCTCTCTCTCTCTCTCTCTCTCTCTCTCTCTCT
>NC_068985.1:82387098-82388187 GCF_001194135.2 Octopus bimaculoides
CTCTCTCTCTCTCTCTCTCTCTCTCTCTCTCTCTCTCTCTCTCTCTCTCCCACACACACACACACAAATTAAGGTTTGTTTCTCAATGAATCTCACTCAAACTTTGCATGTTAATGTAAAATAATGTCAGAATATGCATAATGAAAAAAAATTCTGGTTCTAAGGTTTTCACTGATGTAAAATAGAGCAGATTCAAGAAAAGAAATAGTGAAAGTCTGGTAGTTATAATGGAGTGGTAGTACAGTAGGAATGTTAGTGTAAGGTACAGAAACATCTGTTTAGGATATTAAATTGTCTTTTCTCCTTCATTTTATTTTCATCTTTCTCTTTAACCCTCTCTGTTTGCACTTGTCTCTAACCGAATCCTTTCTCTCTTTTTCACACAGACAGTGTATGCACACATATAAACCCTCACACACACTGTATTGACAATATATATAAGAATACTGAGATTATCAAACTTCACCCTTCAAAAGTTAAAACATCTTTTGGTAGTTAGTATACAATTTCAAATATGGATGGTAGAAAAATATATTCTTTTGTTGTTTTACATTTGAATTTTATTTGTTTATTAGCAATTCAGTTATACTCTGTGAATCACAAATTTCATGTTCAAATTGATATACTCATTTCAAACACGAAAATTAATATAGAGCATAACACCCAAATATTTTATATGTATAATCAAATTTATATATATCTACACAGGTGCAGGCATGGCTGTGTGATTAGAAACTTGCTTCCCAACCACATGGTTCTGGGTTCAGTCCTACTGAATGGCATGTTGGGCAAGTATCTTCTACTATAGCCACAGGCCTGCCAAGGCCCTGTGAGTGGATTTGGTAGATGGAAAATGAAAGAACCCTGTCGTGTGTGTGTGTTTATTCCCCCCCCCACCTCCTATCATTGCTTGACAACCAGTGTGTTTATGTCCCCATAACTTAGTAGTTTGGCAAAAGAAAAAGAGACCGGTAGAATAAGTATTAGGGGGTTGATTCATTCAACTAAAAATTCAAGGCGGTGTCCCAGCATGGCCACAGTCTGAAACAAGTGAAAGATAAAAGATACAAATTATATATATATATATAT
>NC_068985.1:82388691-82415541 GCF_001194135.2 Octopus bimaculoides
ATATATATATATATATATATATATATATAAACTTCTGCTTTCAGATTATCTCATTTGTTACTACAGATACATGTTATATTGTTATGCATTCTAAAGCCATAAATGCCATTTAGGTATCAGAAATTACTATTGTTAGAAGAACAGCTGAGAAAACCCTGTTCATTACTTTATGGTTGTTTATGCCATTGCTTTATTACACTAAACTCTGATTTCTTCTCTGTCTTTCTAAGATTTCACTGAGCCTCTGGTGCATCTGTTATTTACATTCTTTATACAATACTGAATTCTTGCATACCTCTCATTTTATATCAAACTTAGTAAGCCTTCTGAAGCTGCTATATTCTGTGTGGCTGCTTTTGTGTCACTTAGCAAGAATGCTGTTCTACTGTCAAAGATAAAATGTTTATTTGCTAGTTGGTTGGCCACTGTTATTCTCTCTCATCTATCTTGAAGCTTTCAACATTTCAGCAATTGTCCCTGAAGAACCTGTTGCTTTCTCTGATTTTACTGTCTTAATCACTTTACCATCTTTTGTCTAATCTTAGACTCTCCTGGGGGTAGGATATCTGTCTTCCTCCTTTCCAATCTCTCTTATATGAAAACAGGCTACATAATAAGACATCTCAAAATAAATACTTCTGAGACAATCTTTCTAATTAATACAGGATAAGGCCACACATGTAACTTGTTAAGTCTTACATTTCAGAAAATTGATATCTATGTTCATTAGTTTGCACAAGCATGAAGTTCTTCAAGTACTTACTCCATCACTTGTGGTCAACATTATCATGAAATGTCATTATCTCATCAATTAATTAACTACATAATTATAATTTATTCATTCTCTCTTCCTATGTAGATTGCTATTGTTAACCAAAGAACATAAGAATTATCTGGTTTTTGACTGATTACATTACATTGAATCCTTTAGTGGTAATAAGTAAAACATTCCTTCTTTTGATAACATGTAGAAGGAGTACAATTGAATTTTATATAGTTTAATTATAATAATCATATGCTAATGTTTAACACTGTAAACCAGAGAAATATTATACCAGTGATATATCTATTTGAAAAATATTAAAAATTACACTTCTAAGGAATAATTGTAATGAGATATGAACAAAAGCTTGAAATCTTGATTCGGCTCTTGTAATGTATATACTTGATATTTTGCATAGATTTTCGTTTTTGACTTCTAACTTTGCCATTATGTTTGTTATATTTGAAATTCATTTCCAGTGATTTTTTTCTTTTCTTTACTAAAGATTACTAAACTAAATTTATGCTAAAAATATGACCAATTATTTTCATGCATACAGATAGATGTTTCTCACTGTAATAATACTCCATCCAGTTAGAATGACCTTTGACAATACAAGTTTTAGTTTTGAATATTTTCAGTTATTGCACACATAAAAAGTAAAACTTTTGCTTAGTCATAGATTGCTTTCATATTCTTTTTTTTTTTTTTTTTTTTTTAAATAATTTTAGTTTTTGAATATGATTTTTCAATGATCATAAATTTATTCTGGGATTGTATGCAGTTTGATTCCAGACAAGGCTGTTCATTAAGCTTCCGCCTTTAACATTTAGAGGCAAAAATACTGCTTTCTTTTTATTTCTCTATTTTAGTGCTTGTGAATATTTTTCTTAGATTGTAATCTCATTTCAAACAAAATAGAACATTTATTTAAGCTAATGGCAATGCAGGAATCATTAGACTTCCATTTAAAGAAAAAAAAAAATTAAACTTAGATTACTTATACATACTCTTTAATAGTTATTCAATATAGTTAGATAAATCTTAATTTCAAAAGTTAAAATCCACTGAATATATCCAATCCTTTTTCCTGTCAAATTATTATACGTACTTTTATAGAAATTTGTTGATTTGGCTTTTGTAGAAAGAATAAAACTAATTCCATATATTTTCCATTTATATTTTTGAATTTTATCTTCTGCGTTAGAAAGATTCTGAACAATAATTTGTTCATGTCCTCATTGGATGAAATAACTGATAGTTATTTTCTTTTCAGGCCTTCTTCCGAAGGCTTCATTATACAACTGATCTTGGAGAGACCATTTGTTAGTTATAAAAATTTTGCAGATGTCTCCATCTATCTTCATTGCACACTATTCCTGTGAGTATCGGTAGGGTAAGTGGGGGTCAGAATTCTCAGACATAGACTTCTGACAGTCCTATCAGAAGCAACTGTCTACACTGGTTCCAGCTGGCTTCCCAGTGAGACTAAATGAAGCTATGGATAACATCCAACCATATTGTTCATGGTCTACTTCAGTTGGCTTTGTTCATGAAGTCAATTGAGTGGCTAAACAAGCAGAGGAAGTGTAAGGTTCCATGGTCCCTCTACTCTTGTTTTACTGAGAACTACTCAACTTCTTTGTGTTGGTGCTACAAGAAAATGCAGCCAGTCCACTCTGTAAAGTGGTTGGCATTAAGAACGGCATCCAGCTGTGTAGAAAACATGCCAAATGATGCCTCTAGTCTTTAGAATTAGTAGCTCCTAGTGGAAAGCAACTTGACCTGTGACAACCTAACGAACCCATGCCATCAAGAAAAGCAGGCATAAAAAAATGATTAATTTCCAAGACAATATTTTATCATAACTGTTTTGGTTATTCTTGTCAGATTCACAGTCAATATCATTGTAACTGCCCCCTTATGAACAATATTGGAGACATTTGTATGCCTCTGCTTATACTTCAGATATGACTCATCTCTTCAATGAGATGTAAGTTTCCATTTAAATCAACTACTTCTTGTTTACTTCATCTTGTTTGATCAGTCCTAAATCTTATGATCCTATTTCAGTTGTACACATCTTTAATATCTTGTATCACTGTGTATTTCTTGAAATATATCATTGTAGATTTCCTGGTGGAGTTGGTACTTTAGAAAATCATTCTTTACAAGCTTTCTAGCATTTCTCTCTTTACTGAAAGAGAAATTTCTTTTTATCAATAGAAATTGTTCTTTAAGCAACTGTCTTTCTTTGAAACCTTAGAAGCTCTTGCACTTACTCAAGTTGCTATGTGATTGCTCAGTCTGCTAGAAATAGTAACCAGATATCCCTTATATTACATATTATCTCTTTAAGAAATGTTAAAACATTGGAGTCCAAAATACACTGCTATGGTTTTAAAAAATGTCAAGAATTAGATTTGTTGTAACTCAAATATTTTTGATAATAGATCTGCTCACTCAGAGCTGATCTAGTGCTAAACATCAACCTTAGCTTCTCTGTTTTCAGCCTCTCTCTAGATCATATTTTTACACACGGGAAGCAATCTATTTCTTGTGGTTTATTGAAGTAGTACAGTTTGTAATTACTTTCATTGTTAGCTACTTTCATTTCAGTGCACCTGGTTTTTCTGAATAGTAGATTCCCTGTCATTCTGTATGATGTTCTATTTTAGTGAGTCGGTGTCTTGCATTGATTTTTAACATTGAGTTTGCATTTACATCCTTTCTACATACCAATTCTGTTTTCCCAAAAGTTAACAGGTTTATGTCAACCCTATCACTAACTGGTACCACAATCTTGGCTTCTTGTACAGCTCCACATCATTTGTCTCAAACCCAGTCTCCATAGTTTTGAATTTTGGCAATTTTAGTGTAATTTTATTGATTTAGCTAGAATTTTCTTTTACAATTTCTCCATCATAAAACAATCTGTTATTCTATTTCTTGGTACAGACCCAAGCAGCATTCTATCTAGTCCAACTTTTGAGTTGTGCTGAAAAAAATGATCTTTCTACAACCTTAGCAAGTTAAAAGCTTGTAATTTCATGTATCTGGTGTATCTTGTGGTAGTTGATTTCAGTGTTATTTTGTGAGTCAATAAACATAATACTTTTCTTACAATCTGACGATCTTAACAGATGACTTGTGCTTTCTACCTTATTTTATGCTTTACTATTGCATTTTTCTTATCTACTTTCACTTTCATCTTATAATTAATGATCATGTTATTGCTGGCTTCTTAACCAGGAGTACATTGATTCTTGCTGAAAATGTATATTCTTCAGAAATTAAAATAAATATTTTATTCTGTTTACACCAAAGATCTTTTATTGCTACTTCATAATGAAGGGTGCAAAAAATATTTCATCTGTGAACTGCTACTAACTCTCTACAAAGCTCATATGAGACCCATAGTAGAATATTGTTTTCACATATACTGCTGATATGTACCCAACTCTTCTGAACCACATCCAAAAAGAAACTGTCTGATGGAGTAGCAAAGACTCCCTCTCCAACATTGCATCCTCTAGTTCTTAGGCCTACTGGCCCTTGCTCTGCATTCTAGTGCTACTACAGCAACTTCTGCTCCTTAAGACCAACTAGTGCACACCACTTCCATTCAAGCCCATTGGACCTGTGTCTTTTCTTTTCTTGTCACATATACATCTTAACCATTCCTCTGAGTTCAAACCTTTTCCCATCATAGGATGTCAACTCTATGGAATTCCCTGCTTAGAAATACTCAAAATAGATATCAACCATATTGGCCTTACCAGGATCAGAAAGCCTGCAAAGGTCATAGACACTGTCTTTTCCGCTTGACTTAATTTTTTTTTAAAATGCATCAACTTGTTACTCCCTTGCTGCTATTTTCTCTTTTTCACCAATGTACAGCTATTTAAATGGAATGTCAATTGTAATAACCTCATTCTTTTATCCCTATAAATCAATGTAAAAGTGCCCAGAAAGACTACTAATGAAATTAAATAATGAAAAACAAGCAATTGAAAAGTATTCCTATATATTTCTTTCTTTTCTTTCACAATTATTTTATATTAAAAGCTAACAGTAATTATCAAACATATTTTGTACATAAATCTTGGCTTTTAGCTGTTTCAGAAGAGACTGAGATCTACTTTACTGACATTAAGTAAATAAGTGACTGTGAATCTTATCTGTATGACACAACTGCTTGGGATTCTGACATCTGGCGACTGGTCTGTTAATATCTTTTTAATGTAGCTTCTCAGAAGTTTATAATTTCTTCTGCAAATAGAATTTAATTAAAATATGTGCCATGAAATTTTATATATAAAGCTATTTACTTTCATAGGAAAATAAAATGCTCCTATTTCACTTCACAAATAAAATATGATAAGGGAGAGGTGTAAAATCACTGAAGTCATATTACCGACCAAATCTATAACTAGGATGTGGAAGATATAAAATTCTATTAACTGTCAGGAAATGTTATTCGACAAACCTAATGAGCAAATTGTCAAAAAAGAAATATTTCTATAAATATAAAATAAAATGACTCTTTTAATCAATGCTTATAAGTAGAAATATAAGAATTTCTTATTTAGAAAGTCTTGATTGAAATGGCAGATGAATATTTTATCTCTTATATCAAATCATTTCCAGAGATATAATTAAGGTATGAAAACAAAATAAACATTTGTGCTTTTTTTTAATTGTTAACAAATGTAATACATTGTAATTGTAGAAACTTTTTTATATATCCAGTTAATAACTGTTATTATGAACTGCTTAATAAATCTAACTCATTTCCTTTCATATTACATGTAAGTTTAAACTGCAAGTAATAGATTTAAATCATACAGATCAATTTTAGATGAATGCCACCAATATTCATATTCCCATATGCCTAGCTACAAAAGAATGTATTTTAATAATTCTGTTTAAAAGCTAGTAAATATTTGTAAATTGATAAATTTTGTTTAATTATAATGTTCCAATAGATATATATATATATATGCATTTGGGTATGTATATCAGTTGTTCTGTTTGGTTGTATAGAATGTTTTGTATATTAGATAAGTATTTCCATTTATATTTAATTAATTTGGTCTATTTTTAATATAAAATTCTGAAACCCATCATGAAATAACTTTTTAATCATAATTGAACTAATATTGCATAGACCAGCATTTACAAATGCTCATTAGAATGAGAATGCAATAAGAGTAAATTGGGATAAACAATTAGCGGACAAAAGTTATAGACCAATGAAGAAAAAATATTGCTCCTTTACTTAGTTTCAATTAACATGACATGTTTAGAACATTTGCATATGACGACCTTTAAGCTAAATTTGGAAGCTTTTAAATTTATTAACTTGTAAGTCAGAAAATCAGTTTCAGAGACTACAAAATATTCAGTAAATATACACTAAAAAAAAATTGTTACTGTACAGAAAATCATAAGCTAACATTTGGATAATGATGGGGAAAAGAACACAAGAAATAAAGACAAAAATAGACTAATTATAAAAACAAGCTGTATATTCATTTTCAGTTTATGTACACCTTAATAAAAACAATTGCTGAGTTTTAAAACACTAGTTTGCATGTATGTTTTATTGTATACCTAATTAAGAAATTTTCCTTTAGTTAATATTAACGATCAGTTATTTAACGTATAATTTTAATTTCTATAACTTTATAGAACTTGTAATGTTTTAGAATAACCCTTATTTTGTAAATTTCTTCATTAGACGTTGTTTGTAAGCTTTCTCTTTGTTGTGTCTTGAAAAAATATTTCTAAGCATAATCCACTTTATTGTGCATATATGTCAAGTTATATATAAGTTGACAATCTCATTGAAATAGTAACCATACCATTCCAAGTTTATAAACCAATATTTACTTCATTTTTATATGCAATAAGTTAAATTGAAGTGGTAAAAGTTTCTCTTCTATCTATGTATCTCTGGATGTTAAACTCTTGTGGATTAAATTCTGTTTTGAATAAATGAAATAACTGGTGAAATAACTAACTTGCTTAGTAAATTTAGTAATATAATGGTAGAAATAATATACTATCCCTCTTCTGAGTAAGAAAATATTTCAGCTACAATCACTCAATGATTCTCTATCAAGCTTAAGCCAAACTAACTTTGGAATACACACATCTTAGACTGAAACAAACAGAAAGCTATTTGAATAATTGACAAAATCCATTTATCAACCATTGGGTCAGAGACTTGTTATTTCTTGTCTTTTCTACCCTCTTTGTAACAGCCCATGTTTCTCCAAATTAGCAAGCTGCATAATTCCTTCACTTGGGATCAATTTGAGCTCCTGTTGTTTGTCATCTGTTTGACCATCAGATTCCACACAATATTATGCTTAAACACTTCTCTTCTGAGCAGATGCTCTGTGGAATTCCTTCCTTATCAAAACTTTTCCTGCAGACATGAATTATTGTCACATTGATATCACTAACCTGGAAGTACCTGCAAAGGTAATGATCACTGCCTTTCCTCCTCTAAGTAGTGAAAAGATTGTGGTTTGTAACAATAACTCAAGAAATGAAGTTATTAAAACCTTTTCATAATTTTATACAAGCGAGGTAATAAACTTTCAGTATCTCAAATTTGAAATACTGAATTCAATAAAATAATCATTATTCAATATTATATCTATAGTTCATGCTTGATGGAAAGTGGTTTGGAAGTTATTTGCAAATTTAAGTGCTGTAGTTATAACTAGAGTACCTTTAAATTCTTCAGCAGTTACAGTTTTCAACCAAGCAAAACAACAGATACCAGAACAACTTTTATTTATCATAAATGAACAGCTAAGTTTTAAATATGATTTCAAGTTATAAGCACCAATCTTAGATAGACAATAAGCAACAGGCCCACTGATAAGACTCAGACTACATATTTATCACTTGCTGGGTGATGAGATAGAACAAATGCATTAGAGTGCCTGTCATTCCCTCTACTCAAATTATGTATTTTAAATATTTTTTCTGCTATTTTTGACTGCATACACAATTATCTGACTTGATTGACAGATAATTCTAAATCACTGACAAATCGTTGTGAAGCAACAGAGATACTTGTAGAGATAAAATAATTGTTAAAGTAGCCATATTTAATTTGAGAAGAAAGGAATGGCAAACTTCTGTAGTGTAAACAGTAATGTGATTGTCTAGTAAGTGAGAGATATGTAGTTCAAGTCCTTAGACTCTGTTGCTCTCAGGTTGGTGCTTATAGTAGATTCTAATAATCAGTTTAAAATTTTTGAATTGGCAAAACTACTCTTTTTGTGTGCAGTAAAAGAAATCCCAAGTTCTTTGCATACAGCTTTTTTTTTTTTTTTTAATCCCTTATTGCTTTTTAGCAATATCTTTGGTTCAAATACTTTTATTCATTAGTAAAATAAGTTAACTACATAAATGAAACTATTCAGTTTTTAAAAATTTTTATTCAGTTGTTGATAACCAGTAAATTGTATGATTTGTCTCTCTCCTTTAATAAAGGAGTTTATCATACCAGCAGTTAAAAATATAAACAATGAAATAAGGAACATGCACAAAAAACTTCAGCTTCTATTAAATAAAGAAAATGTAAGAAAGTACTACACAGTATTTTATTGTTAGATATTAAAACCTATATCTCGATATTGTGTCTCATTAAATCTGATTGACAGCTTATTTAAATAGGCATTTTCTTGTCCTTGTCAGCTCATTTTTAAAATGATGACAAAACAATTTATTTTAGCAGTATTAACATAATATAAAAAAATCAAATTTCAGAAAATTACAAGTATTGTTCAACATTTTGTAAATTTAAAGTCATTTTTATTTCCTGATGTTTTCTAAGCAGTTGAGTCCTATATAATAAACCAGTCAATTTAAGATAAATAAAATGAAATTAAAAACAAATATGATGAACCAATTTAGAAATTATACCTAACTGAGCAATAAAAATCATAAAAATAACTTATGAACTGAATGTCACACTAAATATACATAAAATGTAAAGAAATACCATTAGATATTTTATACAATTATGGGTTTTTCATAAGCAGAATATTTACATACAATAGCTGCATAAATGTTATCATTAAATTTTAATGTTATCTTTTGAAAGTATAAAATAGAAAGTATAAAATGAAAATAGCTCAGAAAAAATGCTTACATTTGTAGACAATATATCTCTAATTTTAAACCAATTAAATTATGCAGATGAAAGAAAATAGAATTCAAGTAGATATATCTTTAAATGAAAGCTTTTAACCTTTACAATCAAATGATTAATGATATCTACATGATGTTTGCATTGTATTTTAGCTTACAACTGCTTTTCATGTTATAATTTTTAAAAGCTAAAATGTTATCCGAGATAAAACTGATTTCAAGCTTTAATATGTCAATAATATACAAGATATCATATTAGATCACACTTAAAATTTAAATACAATGAGTTTAATGTTGTACTGAAGATAGCAATATGTGGTAAATATACTAGCATTTCAATAGCTTCTCAATTGTTTAGAAATTTAATTGTGAATTTAGAAAACATTTGAAATTCTATGCTCTTTGTATTTATTGATTTTCACTTGGACCTATATTAAATAGCCAACCTATTCAGAAACTACAATGAGCTTATTTTTTCCTCCCTTAGATTTTGATTGTAAGCTATGATAGAATAAAGCATTTGCAATCTTTCCAGACTAGTGAAAGTTGTCAAGTCCTACTGCAAATTAATTTAAGATAATTTACATTAAGTGCACAAAGAATAATTTATTTGATGTTTGCATAGCATTCTCTGACCCACTGGCTATAATTTTAAGTCCTCTATTAGATTAATGTATGATTTCTTCATCTTTTTGTTGTTTTTGGGTATTTCAGAATTATTTATTAGTTATATGTAAAATAAAATGAATTCATAAAATTCTTCAAATTTTTCTGTCATATTTCCAAATATATTTATTAGAATTTTGGCAGCAGTTATAGATAGCAAAATCAGTCTTATTTGCTTCTTTATAACTTTGTATTCATATCACACAACTGGCTATTCAATACCTTTCCTTGAATGAAGAAACCCAGTGAAGGGAATTATTGCTTCTAATTTTGTATTTAATTGCAAAATTGAATTGCATAACGTTGGGGCTCTTCATGATGAGACTGATTAGCGATAGTATTTCATTGAATCTGAATGTTCTTTAGTATTGTCTCATTAATAGTTTTGATATTGTGGAGAAAAAAATTTAAGATTGCTTGGAAAAAGCATTTAATTCCATCAATGTTATGTAAAAATACTTCAAAGCAAATTATTTTAATTAATTTAGCAATAGAATAATTGTCAATCAGTTCACTTTGTAATATGAAGAAAATAGTCAAAATTGTTGCAGATCCCTATCTTGTATAAATTAGTTAAGATAAATAACACATGTCTTAATCAGTGTTTGAAAAACTAATTCAAATATAACTTTAAAATCTTGGTAGTCTTTCCAAATGATAATGAAATATAGTCTCTAAAATGTAAATTTTTTATGTCTTGTACATAAGAAATGGAGTTTTTGCAAATCAGCTTTCAATTCTGAATTAAGTACTTGTTAAATGACTATATTATAAAGAATAATAAATGAAAAATGAATATAGAATGCTAGGCTTACATAATATTGTTTTATATATGTTACATGTTGAGTAAGTGCTTTCATTCCAATGGAATGAGTTTGGACAAAGTTTAAAATGCGCATATCTTTGAAATGTTATCTGTTTTTGTTAATATTTGAGCTGCAAACTTTAAAACTTTAATGCAAAGCTAAAAGAAATAAATGGGTGTTTGAAATTTGTTTATCAAAGGATATTGAGTTTAAATACAGATCTGTAAATAAGCCATTTAAGTTATGTTACTTAATACACCATCCTGGGCATTATTGTAACCTATTATTAAGTTTTGATACTCAAATGGTAAATACACATATAGTATGGCAATAAATTCTTTGCAACTCAGTTAATGTCCCTGTGTTAAATTTTTGTAAAGGATCAATTATGTTGTTAAAGCTATGGGAAAAGGATGAATGTTAGAATTTCCTATCTTCTTTCTCCTAAAATCTCTGACTTCATACAAAAAATTATTAACCAAACATTCCATGAATGAAAGGCAATAATGCTAATGTTTGGTTGATAGAATTAATCAACAAAGATGTTTAACATTGTGTTTTCAAAAAGTTGACCAATATGATTTTATTTAATATTTTGATTATAAAGTCATTTTACTATTTAAGAATATTTATTCCCATTAATAGTATAAGCTATATCTATTCTTTATGTGAAATGAAACTTTCAGTTTATGTAAGAATGGAAGAAAATTTCATTAATAAAAGATTGTTTTGGCTTAAATATACTAACTTTACTGGAGTAGAAAAAGAATTAGATATCATAGCAACATTCCAAAATTATTTTATATATATTTTTTTCTTATATTAGACATTGGGCTGCAGCCATGCTGAGGTTCTGTCTTCAAGAATTTTCTAGTTGAGTGAATCAACCTCAGTACTTATTTGCTGAAATACTTAGTTACAGGGATGTAAACAAATCAACACCAGTTGTCAAGTGTTATTGGGTGTCAAACATGGACACACACACACACACTCGTGTGTGCACATGATGGGCTTCTTCCAGTTTCCATTTCCAAAATCCACTCGAGGCTTTGGTCGGCCTGAGTCTGTAGTAGAAAAACTTGCCCAAGGTGTCATTCAGTAGTACTGAACCTAGAACTATGTGTTGGGAAGCAAGCTTCTTACCACACAGCCTCACCTACATCTGTATTGCAACAATTTAAAAATAATTTCAGAATAATGCATTTATTTTTACCTATAGGACCTTAAACTTGAGTAAAAATAATGTACTTAACATAGAATTCTCAATATAAAAGAAATACACTGGTTATATAAATTTTCAGGTGTTGAA
Source organism: Octopus bimaculoides (assembly GCF_001194135.2). NCBI lineage: Eukaryota > Metazoa > Mollusca > Cephalopoda > Octopoda > Octopodidae > Octopus > Octopus bimaculoides. The sequence goes on from NC_068985.1 coordinate 82,400,414, forward strand.
TTATTGCTTAAGCAAGTTTCTAAGATGATACCATTTATGATAATGCTGTATAAAATAACAGACAAGCAAGCAAACAAGCAATCACAGAGTTTTAGTAGTTTGTGTGTGTGTATGTATGTGTTTATATATATATATATATATAGGCATTAGCATGGCTGTGTGGGGAGAAGCTTTCTTTCAACCACATGAATCCGTGTTCAGTCCCAGTGCATAGCACCTTGGGCAAGTGTCTTCTAATATAGCTTTGTGAATGTATCTGGTAGACAGAAACTGAAAGCAGCTCATCATGTGTGTGTGTTTTTGTCCTTGTCCACCACTATTGCTTGACAACTGGTGTTGGTGTGTTTACATCCCTGTATCTTAGCAGTTTGGCAAAAAGGATTTATTCAACCATTTAATGACAGTAATATAGTGAAAGAAAATTTGATAAATGTGAAGTTGTATAAAATGCTTGAAAATAAGATGAACATGACTAATTGTAAGTTGGTTGTCAATGTCTTAAAAAAACGACAGTAATTTTGCTATTCAAGGCTTTCTTTTGAAAGATAGTTATAAGAATAAACTCTTGTTGGACTCTGTATGTTTTTGTGGACTCTTATTTGTTGTTGGTCAGAAAAACTCATCAAGTGAGTTGGCAATCAGAGATGCATATTAGTTTTTGTGGCATGCTATTGAGCATGCACACCTTTTGGATTCTGGACCATAAGAATGGTGTAATTGATAGTGGGAGTATTCAGTTTCTGTTTTGCTTTCTCTATCTTGTTGATGGATTGTTTTAGTATAGTAGTTGTGAGAATGTGGTGCCATTTTCATAATTTCAGATCTTATTTCAGCTATTAAACTGTAACCCCAGAAGAAGTAAACGATATACTTAATTCTTCTTATTTCTATTTGTATGACTGTGTAATGAAAAGATTAGCAAAAAGAAAACCTTTATTACTGTTGTATAATGACTTAACTGCAAAGACAATTGCTCTACAAATAAACCATCTTACTTTTACAAACGCATTGAGAAATGCAATTGAAGTTGTTGGAAATGTAGTCATCATCATCATCATCATCGTCATCATCATCGTTTAATGTCCGCTTCCCATGCTAGCATGGGTTGGACGATTTGACTGAGGACTGGTGAAACCGGATGGCAACACCAGGCTCCAATCTAATTTGGCAGAGTTTCTACAGCTGGATACCCTTCCTAATGCCAACCACTCAGAGAGTGTAGTGGGTGCTTTTTCGTGTCACCCGCACGAAGGCCAGTCAGGCGGTACTGGCAACGAAGATATATCCGTCTTCATGTTGGATGATTTTTTTTTTTTTACATATTAGAAATCAAAAAGCATAGTATTCAAAATGTAATTTTGTTGCAGTTGCTGTAAGTATTGAAGGCAAGATCTATTGACTGAGGAAAAATTGTATTCAGAATGATTTGCTGAAAGGGGATATCAACAATGATGTCAACAAATAAATGTATCAGTACATTTATTTATACAAATAATCATAAAAATGTATGTTGTGACTTACAACTTTTCTAACTTGATTGGGAGCCAAGCTTTGATGGGATGGTGGGTCCCATGAATCATTGGAACATAACAGATAACATCATCTTTATAGAAGTGCATGCAAAGTCAGTGATTTAAGTTCATTCTGCAGTTTAATGAGAATCATGTTAATGCTATTGTTACTTATTGTAGGTAATCCAAACTTCACTTATTTACAGTGAATGGATTGAATTAACAAATGTTAAGTGTATTTTGGTTGATAGGATGACAAAAGCTCTAAATCCAGGTTTTTGAATTTTGAAATTCTAATGTAAATTTAAAATGAATATATAAATAATTTTAGCTCTGATTATTATCATGGAAACTTATTTGGAATGATAAATAATGGTGTTAATATTGAACCCAATCTTAAAATATACATAGATTTTAAAATATATTATATATTTAATTTCTAATTCTAATTGTTTGACTAGGACCATATCATTTCATAGTTTTAATTTTAAAATAGATTCTTAGTACTGCCAAAATTAATTTATAACGCATTATTATATTCAGAAATGTAAATTCTGTTTGATAAATTATTTATCAAACAAATTTTTAAAAATAAAATGGCTAAAACATATATAAGAAATTTGCCACAGTGACAGTAAATTTCTTATATACCATTGAGATATTTCATTAAAATAGTTTGATTACTAAGAATTCTGCAGAATTGAAAATGATATACAAGTAGAAAATATTTTCAACTATTTTTGCATGTAATTAAATACTTGTCTGGACTATTATTTCTTCATTATTGTTCAGATCATTATTCTTTTTTAATTCTATTTTATTTTTTTCCATGATTTTATGAAAGCACATTATGTTTGTATTAAGACGTTATTGAGTATCACAGTATCTCTTTCTAAATCATTTATTTACATCAACAACTCAAAATATAATGTTTTAATAAAGTTTACAGATTGCATGTTGACCAGTCTTTTGGACATATTTGCTATCAGTGCCTATTTTATTGACCAGATATTTGAGATCCTATATCATCTTAGGTAAGATTCAAACTGATGAATACAAACCAGTCAATATTTACTATATTTAGCAAATTGACCATGTTTCTGAATATATAATAGTTCTATAATTTATTAGCTGCATCATAACATTTATCAAATTTCAGCACAAGACTAGACACTTGATATTTTGTTCCATGAAATGTCCATTTCCCTTTTCTAACAAGCTATATGGTATTGAATGGAAAATTGTAAAAGAAGGTTGAGTGTACTTTCTCTAATTTTAATCTTGCAACAAACAGTTGCATATAAAATGCACTCATGTTAATAAAAGCACACACATAATACAAACCAAATAGTATTCTAATTGTTCAATCAGCTGAAACTGCCTACTCTTTGAATTTGTGACTGAGTATTTTACAGGTATGTGAACGCTTATCATACTCATTAGGTTGTGCAATACTGTGTATGACAAATTGGACCTCTGAATTACAGGAATAGTCTAGCTAATGCACATTTACCCTTAGTGTCTGTCTACTGTAAAAATCACTTAAGATTCCACACATGAGAATGTGTGGCACCTTAAGTGAAAGGTTTTATAACTTGTAATTTTTTCTCAGTTTTAATTATCAAACCAAGAATGAAACATTTTTGATCTATCACCAAATTAAAATGTTTAGTGAGGAAATGTTTCTATTTTCTCATAACTTCTGCACTTGCAGTAGCTTTTTTTTTTTTTTTTTTAGCAATTTGATAAAAAAAGACTTATTATTTTCGGACTGTAAGAAGAAACAGAAAAGCACCGCTCTAATACCTTGTAACAATGTTCTAGTAATAGTTTCATTAAATATACCTTTTAATATAATTTTTGCATCTTATAGCATCTTCAGATAAGGGGGAATATGTACTGGCTAATGGCATACTTTTTTCAAGGATAAAGAAGGGATACATTTGCTATATGCAAATGTATTTCTTTAGTATTTTAAAATATAGATAACTTTAGTACCTATAGATAATATAGATAATATACATAGCTAAATAGTTCATCAAAAGGTTGAAGATATTTTAGATCAGGACATAATTCTTACGTGAAATTATTTAACTTAAGAACTTAATAGATGTTAAATCATATTGATATTGTACTCTGATTGTTCTTGAGTCTATGAGCATTACAAAATGTATTACTGCTTCCACAAACTGTCAATGAATATAGTAATAAAAAATAATTTAAAAGGTTCTCATTCATATATGGATTATTTTACCTGATAATAATCCATATTTCTAATGCTCGAAGGCACTCAAGGAGATTGATATATTCCCCCAGCTGATTGGAAAGATATGCATGGTCTTTCCACTGGTAGTATGCTGATTTGAAAGTACTACTTACATTGGTTTTGCAGCAATATTTGTCTCTGGTTATATCATTGAGAAGCTTATTTGTGCAGGGAACTAAATAAGCATCACGTGAAATGGTTAATAGTTTGAGAGAAATCTAATACAAGTTTTGTCTTCCCAGAACTGTTGGTAACAATCAAAACCTGCACATACCATTGTGAATTACTAGGTTTGATATCTTCTCATGAAAGTTTTAAAAATTTGGATTCTGTAAATCTTTTTACATTGTATCAGCAAGATTTGGTTTAGTGATTTTTTTTTCTCAACAGGTGTAATGTGTTTTCCAATCACTGAGAGTTAAGATCACAAACTGAAAAGAATATGTAACTATAATTTCTTTATGTACTTCCACAAGAATGGTATATTGGGAATTACATCAGCTCTAACTGGAAGAATAGAAACTTTTACACTTTTATATAATCTAATGTATCTTTGAAAAATATAGTTTCCATTTAGTTTTGCTGCTAGTTTGGAATTAACTATGGACCCTGTGCCCATTTAGATATATTTCCTACTAAGTTGATTAGCTAATTTTCATGGAAGAAATTTTCAGATTCTGTATGAGAATTTGAACTAACTTGTCAGTAACTATCATCACCATTATTATACAAGTGGTTGAACATTTATATGCAAGAGAAAAAGATTCAGAATAAACATCTGAAGAAGCTTTGGGATAGAAGAGATTCTACTGCCAGACTGGCTTCCAATAGTCTAGTGTACTAACTTTTAACACTGTTGATAAACATCAATTTTAGCTGGTATTAGGACATGAAGATGAATATTTAAGTTGGCAAAAAGAAAGTACTTTCTATAAGTTTTTAGATTTAATGTGGAAGATTGTTTAAATTAATCATTTAAACTTTCCTTGATATAATATCTCACAGATGTAGAAAACATTTGATGCAATTTTGCTTTAGAGTCAGCTTGTTCTAATGATCTTACCTGTCACCACTCAGTATTAAAGTTTTATACTCTGATAGTCTGGTCCTGTTAATGTGTGAATGTATTCTAGGTATAAAATAATTTCTTGTATTTGATGATTTATTTTCTTTATCTGTTATCCATTTAAAAATAGCGATTATGAACAAATATAATTTTTTCTGAAAAACTTTATCCATGTTTTTGTTGAGCTTTTTAAATTGTGCAGACAGAAGTTATCTCCTGTATGTTTTACTCAGTGGCTTCCCACAAGTTTCTAGCCATGTTAAGACATTTTCAAAAGTTGAAGGATGACGCAAAAACAAAGGCTCTAGACTGTTAGGGTTATGGTTGGAAAAGATTGTTGGGAAATATTTGATTTTCCTTATCCATAACTTTAATATCTTACCATATTGCAGAGAGTCTGTTGGAATGCTAAATTTGTTTGGTCTTTTTCTTTTCTTCAATGATAGATAACCTTTAAATTGTTGTGATATAGTTCCTTTAATCGGTTTAAAAGGGACTTATACTATCAGCTGTAGTTTATATGGTACTGGATGATGACGTAAGGAACATCATTACTTTTATAAACAAATAACTCTTATTGTCACTTCAGTAAGCAATTTAAATTTGATTGGAGTATTTTAAGAATCCTTATATATGAGAAACTGTACTGAAATAGTGTTTGTATTGAAAGTGGAGTTTGTATTTACAACTATTATTAGCAATGCAATTTCAATTGCTTTTTCTTTGACCTGTTTTGTTTAGGTGTCAGAAAAAGTTAGTTGAAATTTATCCTTGTAAATTGAATCTTTTGAATGGTTGAGTGATTGATATTGACAAAAGTTATTTGAATTCATCATGCTAGATTGTTTCTTTTTCAAATAATTGAGTGTGACATTATGTTTGTGTTTATATATATTTTTGATAAAGTAATTATGTTTCTTGAATAAAAGTCATCATTGTCATCCTCATTGGTGCTCTTTAGCATTTGATTTTACTTGGTTGGGGAATTCCCTCTTGCTTTAATCCTGATCTATCTTAAGGAGCACAATCCTCTCATCATGCTTGGTAATTCTTTTGATTGATTGTACAAAGTTTCTCATGTTCTACATCACTAATTTATAGCACTTTCACAAAAATAATTTTTAAGCAACTACCATGTTGGAGAAAATTTCATTTCTTATTTGGAATTAGAATGTTTGACTCAGCTGATCTAAAAAAAAAATGTTTTTGATAGAATTTGAAATTTGAGAGAGATAGGGCTGGACAAAATAATGGAAACACCTTAAAATTTCAAACAAATTAATTTTAATATGGGGTAGGACTGCCTTTGGCAGTAATTACAGCTTAAATTCTATGAGGTATGGACTTGTACAAAGTTTGAGTTGTTTCCAAAGGAATTTTTGTCCATTCTTCAGCTAAAACAATCTCTAGTTCTTGTAGTGATAATGGTGGAGGATATTGACTCCTTACTTGTTTTTCTAAAATGCACCATAAATGTTCAATAATATTGAGATCTGGGGACTGTGGTGGCCAGATAAGATGTCCAACTTCGCTAGAATGTTCCTTGTGCCATTCAGTAACAATTTTAGCTGTGTGAATTGGTGCATTATCATCCTGAAAGATTGCGTTTCTCTCTGGAAACAGTTTTGCAACCATAGGATGAATTTGATCAGATAAAATGCTTAAATAGTCTTGACTATTAATTCTGCCATGAAGCGAAACCATTTGGCCGGCGGATTTCTAAGATATAGCCCCCCCACCCAGATCCTGCTCCATGTTTAACAGTTGGAAGAAGGCAGTCTGGGTCAAATGCTTCTTTTGGCTATGTCCACACATATATTTGCCCAGTGGTTGGAAATAAGGTAAAGGATGACTTGTCCAAGAAAATAACATTCTTCCTCTAAGAACCAATTCTGTAGGTTTTTACTCCACTCTAAATGCTTTGCAATGTTTGTTTTCATAGGTAGTGGTTTTTCTGATTGCAGTCTTCCCATGAAATCCGACTTTGTGCAGCTCTTGGTGAACAGTTTTGTGGAAATTGGGTTCTTGAGGTTGTCATTAAGCTCTGCAGTAATTTTGAGAGTTGTACTTTTGTGATCCTTTCTAACAATTCGCGTAAGAGTCTGACAGTCTGTATCTGAACGTTTTGGTTTTTATTCCGGAGTTTTATTTCGAGGAGGTTTTTCCCTCTTTCTCAAAGGCTGTCATCACTTTCAAGACAGTACTTCTTGATACATCAAACATTTCGGTTGTTTTCGTTATGCTACCACCTGCATACGAGCACCAACAATTTGATCTCTTTGAAAGTCTGATAGATCTGGCATTTTAATGAATTTTAATTACCTTTTTCTGATGATATATGAAAAGAAACAGCAATTTTCGCAAAACATACTAAACAACACTAATAATAAATAAAAAAAAACATAAAAATAAACAAGCTTTTAAAGGTTTTATAGATATTTCAAAATTATGATGCTATGATGCTAGGTGTTTCCACTATTTTGTCAAACCCCTGTATATGAAGACAAACATTTAGAAATAAAGTGAAATAAATGTAAAGCACCGATGAGATATATTTGCATAATGCTTTCATATCAAAATGATCAGGACTGAGTAGGTAATGTTAATGTAAGCTGAATATAAAATGAGAACCCTCCCCCACTCAAAAGATCCCATGACATCTATAGATATAAAAATGGATGTTAAATTATGATAGCACTAAGTTGTTAAAAAGATGAAGTTAATAAGGAAGATAAATTATTAACCACAATAATTCTGCATTGCTATTCTATATATCTTTTAAAAAACAATCCTCTTTCATATGTCTCAAAAACATACTTTTAGATAGTAGTAAATCGTACAAAGATCTAATCCAAGTATTCATAAATGTATTTTTATTATCCTTTCACTTCATTTGTTAGGAAGTAGTATTAATTGTAGTGATTAGATTTAAAATCATTTGCACTCAAAATAATTATATAAAAAAAAATATACATGCTATTACACAGCAACAGGTTTGAATTCAATAGCATAAGGAAATTAAGAGGGCAAAATACTTCAATTTATCTTTTCTTTTGTAATTACCATTAAGAAAATGATAACATCTCCAGTTGATTGTTCTCCTGTCAAAAGTTTCTTTAACAGAATGTCTCAAGATTGTTATTTAGTTAAATTGCCACTATTAAAATGTTTTACTAGTAACTTTTTATTGCCTCAAAAACAAAAAAAGCAAAACAAACTTCCTTTGAAAATATGTTAGTTATAAATTTGTTAGAATGTTTCTTCTAACTTGTTTGATAAAGAACATGGTAAATGTTGTAATTCTGTTTAGTAGCTTTTATATTATAATGTTTTGTATGGATAAAGACAGTATTCTTCTTGATAAGTGATAGACGTCATCTATTGAAATTAACTATTTTGCTGAGACTTTCTATTGAAATATTTTAGCATTCTTTATGCCATCTGTTTTCTGATATGTAAGTAACTCATTAAGATATGTATTTTTGCATTTTCACACTTAATCATCTATATTTATGTATTCATACTTGTATATCTACATACTGTCATTTAAAAAAAAGTCTAGAATAGATGGATACTGAATATTAATGTCTGACTGCGTGGAAAAATTGATGCAACAAATATTGATATTTTTTAAATAAACATAAGCATGATTGATCAATCCATATTCAATAAAATATCTGTTTAAATCTTAGCTTTTGTTTCTTGAATTCTATTTTTATTTTTTTTATTTATTATTAAGTGTTTAATGTATTGCTGAAAAGCCATAAATACAAATAATTGCCTTCACTGTCAAGAAGGATATTTGCTTGAAAATATTCTATTGTGTAATGTAGGGAAAAGTATTTTCTTTTGTTTTAACATTTTTATGCAGTAAACACTTTAATGACAGATTGTTTCCTTGTTTTATTTTTATTGTTTTTATTTTGTCTACAGAAAAGAATATTGATATAGCTAAAAGTTCTTTGAAAGCATTGTCCACTAATTTTATTTTATTGATGCAATTTTTCAATCTTCAGATCTATTATTATTTGAGAGCATTTTCGTTATCAAGGAATATTTTAAAATTTTCATTTTCTTTTTATACTGTTTGTTAACTTATCAGGAAATGAGAAATCATAGATTTTGACATGACTCTACTACCTGCAAGAACTTGTTTCCTTGCCCTAAGTTATCACACTTTATCATATGCAAACTATACATCTCAATAATAAAATATTTCTTTTATTTTCTTGGTAAAAACCTTGAAATTTTGTTGCATGTCTTTATTGATCACAAAAAGTGGGAAAATGATGTATTTGTTAAGAAAGGAAATTGCTTTGTCAGACGAGGTTTGAAATCATTCTTTCTATAAATTATATTTGTTACAGAACAAAGATTCCCTTTCATTTCCTAGATTTTAAAGAAAATATTTTCTTTGTGGTACAGGTACTGTCAAAAAAATAAGTATGTATAAACAATATATCAATATGCTTGGCATATTAAGTGAAGGAATCTTCACTATTTTCATGTTTTCTGTTATTAATTTCTTTGGTTCAAAATATAAATCAAAATCAATATAAAATAGGCCTTAAGGATTTAAATGAGTTTTGACCCACATATACAATAAAATGTTTGAGACTGTCTTGAAATATTATAATGGTTGGAATATGGGTATCTTTTATTTTTAATATTGAGCACTTATGAATAGGCTGACTTTTCATTATATATAAATGGTATATTTATTACTGAACATATTTAGAACTTCTATATGATTTGGAATTTCTAAAATGTTTTATATTATATCAAATGTTATAGATATTTTCCATGAGTTGATATCTTAAATTGATAGCATATTTAACACTATCAAGTGAAATTTAACTGTTTGTTTCTCATTCAAATTTGAGTTTTTAATGTTTAGAACTATTTCAGATTGCTTTTGTTTCTTTTTACTTGTATGATAATTTTTATAGAATAATTCCTTCAAATAGCTTAGATACCCTTTCATAACACAAGTTATGTGTGAGAAATAATTCTGTAATTTAATTCTTTCTTTTAACATTCTTCTCTTTAAGTGACTACAGTTGAAAAGCATTTCACCACACTGTGCCATGAATCTCTGTTCTCATTTAGCTTTAATAGGCCCTCAGTTCTGTGCTGTCTGTTGTCTCTGCCAATAACATTAACGTAGTTTAATGGTCTTCATTATTAGGGTGCAGAAGTTTCCAAATTATAGCATCTGATATGGCCTAGTGTTCAGTATAATAGCAGTGACCAGCTAAGCCTACTCTGCATTGAGCAACAACAGTAGAGATGGGTGGGATGTTCCCATAAATCTCTTTACTTTTATACTCTTACCATGTGGGGTTTTGAGCTTCTTATAAGAAGCCTTGTGTATGTATACCTCTTAACATTACTGTTATAGCAGGTTTTAAACTTCTGCGAAATAAATTTTTGTATTCAAAAGCTGAATGTATATCTTTATTTTCATTTTAGAGATTGTCCATAATTTGTAATTTTCTGAATATGATGTCACAATTATCTATCTTGTTGCTCATTCTTTTAACATACCGGCACAACCATTTTTTTTTTTTTTTTTTTTTGGTATAGATTTAGTTAGGGTTACAGAACTGTACTTATGACTTTCATAGACTGTCCAAGAACGGTGAGATGAAGCAGTTGATGTTCAGCTTCAAATTGACTTCTGCATAAAAAAAAAAAATATGGGTGAAATGAAATTATAGTGGGTTGACCTTGGAAGAAAGGATTGTGTGTGATGGTTGTACAATGAGGCCTGACACAAAATGGGTAACATGCTACAGGTGTGTTGGATTCACATAAGTGGTAGTGGTATGTAACTGGATTACACTGAAGAGCATATGCCACTGTAGTATCAGTGGAAAAGCCAATTAAGAATCAGTATATGCAGGGGCTTGATGTTGGAGTGTGAATTCTTGCTAACAACCCAGACGGCTTTATTTTGCTGGTAGTATTGGTTCTGGTGGAGGTGAAAAAGAAATTACTTCCACACATCCAAAAGTTTAACACTTCACCCACCCTCTTAATGCTATTACAATACCTAAAAAAAACCCTCTTTCATCTATTCAGCTAAGGCAAACACAAAAGTAGCTGCTGCATCAGCAGTCTCATTAGCCATCTCACCAATCATCATTGTTCTGGGATGCACACCACTGCCAATATGTGCAGAGGAACAACAACTGCTGAGATCTATCAGCTGACATACATTTTCTGTGGCCACCACCAGAATTTAAATTATACAGTGGAGGGCATAAACTGTCAAGAATGTCATACTGCATTTATTGATTCACCACTGCATGTTGACTAGGTGGACACATGGCATATCTAGAACAGTGGTATCTCACACCTAGGCATTTGGCCAACTATGTGCATCTTATAAATAAGTTTGATCAGAACTTACTAGAACTAAGTTGCAACTAACATTTCCTTCATGAATTATTATTATGTAAGGCCTAATGTTGAAGAACTAACCAATGACACTTGTTCTTTTTTTTTTTTGCCACACACATTTTACTACAACATATACCAAGATATTTTGTTTTTTGCTAACATCTATTACTAGTTATGATATTATTAGAAGCAAATCTTTTACTGTAAGACTGACAAATTTTGTTGTTTTGTTTCTATCACACTGCTAATATTTTCTCTCTGCTTCAAGTTCTGTGCCGACATACTCAATTATACCTTCTTTCAAATGCCACCCTCTCTCTCTTTCTCTCTCACACCCACTCGCCCTCATTTTTAAATCCAGTTACTTAATGCTCTTCCCTTCAAACTGAGTTTGAACATAAAGAAATGATTAGTGTTGTTTACAGTATCTCAGTTTATTTATTGCTTATATTTTCCACATAGGCTATGTATATTTTATAAAATATATTCCTATAATCTTATTTTAAACAAGCACTTATCTAATTGGCCTATTTAAATTATTTTCATAAAGCTTGTCAGAAATAAGTTTGATCAATTCAAAATTTATGCAGAAATATAATTAGAAGCAATAATTAAATTTTTGTACTCAGTTAAATAATTTTTAAATCCTTTGTATTATAGCAGTATTTTCAAATATATGAAAAGAATGCCTGTAAGATATATCAACATTTATTTATATGCTAATTTGATATCTGTAAAACAATTGTCTTTATTAGGGAAATTTTCTTTGGGGAGTGGAAGCAGTAAAATACTTTAAAATCATTTATTTGTGAGAGAAATGCTTAATATAATTATTTACGAAGAGAATTTGAATGGTATGCTTTATCAGAATAAAATACTTTCCAAGAAGATCTTTTTGTTTTCTTTACTTGTATGAAATTTTTGCATTTAGATCACATGGTCATACTTTAATTAATTTTCTTTTGATATTTCTATCTTTTTTAATGATTAGATTTTTCAATAAGTTTGATATTTTTGCATATTCTTAATCTTAATTCTGTTAAGATAATTGTGGTCAGTTACATTTGTTTAATATTGTGTGAGTGAGTCTCTACATGGTTACTCAACCTGCAAAAACAACAATAAAATTTACATCATTCTTTCTTAAAGGAAGACTGCAAAGTTTGCAGAGACAGCATGGTTTCAGATGCACTGTGTACATAAATATCAAATTGGTTATGGCTGAAATAACTTGGTTGGTCACTTGTTTAGGGTTGATATCAAACTAAGCAGCAATAATAAATCTCACTTTTGTGAATTCTCGTAGTGAGAAACATATTTCAAGTAAAAAGCCTGTTTAGTTATGTGAGATTTTTACAATGTTCTTATTTTCATCTTATGGACTGAATTAAGTGCTAAGATTTTCAGTGTGAAATGATGTTAGACATAATGAGTATTGATTTGATATAAAAGAGCAACAAGCCCTTTGAAAGGTCTGAAACCACATATCACTTACCTCATAACTGCATTTATTTTTTTCCAAATTAGGTATTTAAATACATTTTTCTGTTATTTTTAAACATGCTAATTTATTTCTATGATGATTAATTGAACCCAGGAATTCTTTTGAAAGTAGAGAAAATTTAGTATGTATTAGAGAGGAATTTGGAGAGCAATTTCTTTCTGTACAAGACTAGTAAAATGTTGGATACACAGAAATTGTTGGTAGGATGTATATGATAAAATATTATTGAAGAATGAACTGAATAGAATTTGTTGTTCATGTAACATTTATTTAAAGTAAATTGCTTGTAATTATTTGAATATATTGATGTGCATTGACCAAAGTATTCAGGAAAAATAAACATTCATGGAAAATCTTTTCTTAGAAAAAGGACCTAAATGCAGCACAAGTTATTTCATACAACTCATTAAGATACTCTGGTAAGTGACATAATATGTTAGGTATGTAAAAGAGTGAGTGAGGCCAGATCTGAGAATGTTGGTTTCACTGATATGCTGACATTGGATATGACACATAATAGGATGCTCTATTGTTGACCTATGTGACACAAGCCTGGTAGGGTACAGAATGTGAAAATGTTGATGCTACCAATTCTTCAGGATTCTGAAGGTAAAAGCTTTGCCATTTGTTTGTGGTAATGCCAGCAATATTCATTTTCGATTTTAAATAAACTACTTTTACAAGCAAAGATAGTTTAGGAAGCCTTAAAAATGTTGCATGTTTTTCTTTGGACTCAACATTATCTTCAACTGCATCAAAACCCTAAAATCATATCTTTTGATAATTATCTAAAAGGATCATAAAATAAATATTGTCTATAGATGGTCATTGAACTGAAAATGAAATATGCATCACAATAACAAAAAAATGCTTAGCTTAAGCAGTGAAGGAATCATTAGCATATTCAGTAGTGAGGTGTTTAATGTAATTGCTTTATTTGTTTACATGATTTGAATTATTATCAGAATACCATAAAGTGTTTTCTCATTGTCAGTGTCTCCATTCTTTGGTTGTAGGATAATGTTTAAGCACCTTTTATGAAGCTTTGTAGTAGCTAATAGATTTTCCTATTATCTGAGTTTCATAGAATTTTATATTAAATTTGTAAATAGGATAAAAAAATGCTACATTGCTTTACATGAAATTTATTTGTTGACATTTTTTATTACTTTCTTTGTGTATACTTCAAAAACACTGTGTGGTATAAATCTTGTGCAAGTGTTGCAGTATTATTAAATATTCATTTCTTTCACTTGTAAGAAAGCTGGTAGATGCTGCTTTTTGAGTGTTAGTTTAGAGTAAAAATTCTAGGCTGTTGGACTAATTCAGAAGCTAAGATTAAGGAATAGTATAAGCTAATAAATAAGCTTTTATGTAATTAGTTGGTCTACTGAAATTGGCCAAATTTTCCTCAAACTACTCTCAATGATTTCCATAAATAGGAAAATTTTTGGAAAATTTGAATTGATATGTTTGTAGTTAATATTGTTTAGCTCCCAGCACAGCAATGATCAATCAGTTTCAACTTTTCTATCATTTTGTATATTAAAAATTACATAATTTAATGTGTCTTTCTTGTTTAAGATAACAGGGCATGATTTAAGGAAATTTTGTCTAGTATTTCAAACAGATTGAATGACTGTGGATAATGAAATCCGGATATAATTGCAGGGAAGTACATATGAGGTGGTATCAAAAAGTTCCCGGACTAGTTCTGTAGTGTGTCAACAGATGGCAGCATACAGTTGCGTGTTCAATGAGAACTAGCAGTGACCTTCATGAAGCAGTGTGCTGAGTGACATCATTGTGTTTACTTTGCAAGTTGTGAAATTTGTGTTTTTGTGATCATGTGTATGCTATAGACTCTGATGTTGTCATGGACAAGAATAAAGAGCCAAGTGCATTCAGAATTCACCCCGCAGGGCCAGACCATCAATCAAGAGTTCTACTCCAAAGTTTTGAAGCATTTAAGGGAGGACATTCAGTGGAAGCGATCGGATCTGTGGCCTGTGAAGAATTGGATTCTTCATGATGACAATGCACTCTATCACTGAGCTCTCCTCACTGATAAGTTTCTTGCCAAAAACAACAACATCACTTCCACACCCAACATCCAGAGTGAATCGCAGAAGGTCCTCAACTCACTCACAGAAAGCAACTACCAGGCAAATTCCAAAAGTGACAGGAATACTGGGACTGCTATATTACTTGCTGTGCAAGGTGACTATTTCGAAGAGCATGATGTTAAAACTTAGGTAAATAAGTTATTTTTTATCTAACATAACTAGTCCCTTAACATTTTGTTACCACATGTAGCAAGAAATCCGAATGTGTAGATTCTTTCTTATGCAGAAGAGAAGGAATATATATATATAT
>NC_068985.1:82415687-82452992 GCF_001194135.2 Octopus bimaculoides
TATATATGTGTGTGTGTGTGTATATGTAAAAAGCTCATTAAGATACTAATGGATTAGTGATTTGCATATGCCAGTGAGACGTAAAATTTTTATCCTTCAGAAACCTGGCAACTTTATACTTAATTGTAGTTAATATATAATGCTTCTGTGATCTAGTTGTTTGCACTAGTCATGTGAAGATGCTACTTGTATATGAGGAGGAAAAGTTTTTGGAAAATATAAGAATTGTTTACAGAAAGTTTTCAGTCTATAAAGTGATGAATAGTAATCCATTTGGATATTTGCAGAGAAAGATATCTCCGTAGAACAAGTAAAATAAAACGTCCTTTCTTAAAGCCTTAATATAATAAAATTAAATAAATTTGAAAGCAATTTAATTACATTTCGTCTTTCTGGATGTTACTGTTTACATTTTTTTAAAGAAGATTTATGCTCTAATTTGCAAGTTAAACACTGGCCAGTCATAACAAAGTATTCTCAGCAGTCTTTTGATAAATATTGTCTTACTGATGGACTACAGAAATTTTATTTTTGATAGCATGACTGTTATGTATAAATTTATTGTAAACTGAATTTTGCAATTCTGCATTTAACAATTAAAATGTTAACTTTGAGCTGATCTTCAGTAATCCCAGTTCCTGTTGGGACAATTTATTGCATTGCAAAATTAAAATTAACTGCTAAATTATTGAGATTTGTCTTAAATTACATACATATATGCACATAGTTGTATCTTTGTTTGGTAAAATAAATAATCCTGATTCAGTGTATAAACTACTGCTGCAATTATTGTGTGTATTTCAAAGTTTAAAATAATGTTTGATTTTTGGAGGAATAAGATCTAGCTTTTCTTTCAGAGATCTTCAGGCGAAATGCATAAGATGGAGTTCATTCATTCTAAGGTTGTGGAATAAACCTTGCTGTTAACATTGTATTGTCATTCTCACATAAATAACTTTCTTTCTCAGTTTCTCCAACTAAAGTAACTCTGAATATGAAGAACCATTCAAACTGTGTTTATAGGGAATAAGAAATGTGAAACACATTTATATATGTATATCAATATGTTCTCAGTTTAAGTCAGAATTTTTGTCTTAGTGTACAATAAATAAGGTTATAGGATTTCCATAATTTGTTACTATATATGTTCGCTTTTTTTTTTTTAAGTAAAGATAAGATTCTGTACCTTTAGGTATTCGTGTTCTAAATTTTCTTTGTTATTGTACTTCATTAGAAACAAGTATCACAAAGATATAAAAATTTATGTAAAGATGTTTCAGATGTTTTTCTAGTTTAATATGTCAAGTTACTTTTGTACTGGTAATAAAAATAAAATATTTCTAGGAAAATAAGTGATGATAGCTAATTTTCTGTATAATTTTTTTCCTGTAGCTGTGCATTTAAAAGCTCTGACTCTCAGCTGTAAGAAAAAGAACCTGTAAACTATAGTAATCTATATTTTTTATTTGTCTATTTAGTATAGCAACTATGTCTCTCAAAGTTTATTACTCTGAAAAGAAAAAAACAAAATGTCTAGTCTATTGAAGTTAAGAAGAGGTTTGTATAAACATGAATTATAAGTTGAGAAAAATTAGCTATGGAAAATTATTGATTGAAATACTGTAATATGAAAAAGCTCATGCATATTTATGATGTTCTTTCTTCTACCATAGATATAAAAGTTCACAAATTAGTATAAATTCATTGAATAATCCTTGAGATGTATTCACACACAGAACATAAAGATAGGGTTTACTTTTGCACAAAGAGATGTTTTGACAGCAATATGTAAATATATTGGTAAGCTGTTCTGAAAACATAAATTTTATGAAAAGAAGTTGGATTTTCATTTTTAAAAAGGTCTTCTTTAGAATAATCAATGTAAGATTATCATTTTAGACGTGACTTACATCTCTTAGTACTGTTTTGCAGAAATGACTGTTTTAAATTTGTTGTTTTCATTGTGTTAGTTGTATCATCCTACCTATTTATTCAAAGTCACACTTAAGAATAATTCTAAGCTTCAGAACCTGTCAAAATGTTAAGTAAATTTTTTGATTTTAAAAGTGTATTATCATGCAGAACCATTTGATATAAAGAAGGTAGATTAGGGTTACACTTAGGAGTGAATGAAATTTTAGCACTATTGAATTAAATTGGTGAAACATATCGATTGCAAAATTAAAAAAAAAAAGGCAAAACAAAAACACCTTCATGTATTTAAATATGCAAGAAAATCACTTCATTTAATTCTACAAATTTTTTGTGTGAAAATGGATGATTAGATATTAAGATGTTTTTTTTTTTCTGCAAATATTTCACATTCCATTTGTTAATTGGTTGCTGAATGACCAACTTACCTAATAATATTAATTGTTAATAGGCACTATTTAATTTTAATAGTTCAAATATGTTACATTGTTATTTTAGTTAATGTTATAATGCATTTAAAGTAAAGAAAAAAAATTATACTTTGGATTACAATAAAAATACAATTAAAAACTGGATAGATAATTTATAAGTGTGTCATTTAGCTAAAGCAAAGACTTAGATCATGGGCCTAATTTTCTAAATCAATATTTGCTATGAAATAATTTTTTTTACATATGCTAGTCTTTTCAAATAAAGGATCCAATTATTGCCTTATCCCTATAATCTTCATTTTTATGAATACGTCTATTTCATAGAAGATTAAGTCTGAACAAAAATCAGATAGAAACCATTCAATTTTATTGATGTATAATTACATTGGAGTAACTTAGTTTTTATATATTTCTTCAATTCAAATTGAAAAGTTGGTTTAATTTTATAAAATGCTATTGAAGTAACATATATTTGAAGAAAATTCAATTCTCCTCATGAAGTTTATTGCTGTCTAAAGCTAAAAAAACAAAACAAATGTAATGTACAGGCTGGTTTTCAAATAAACGTCGAATAAAATGCATAAATATTATGCATCTTAGAGCATTCATAAGTGTGAAGTAATGATAGGTTTTGTCCAGCTTTAAGTAAATGAAAAGATTAAACTTTGAAAAACAAATTAGTAATGTTACTCTTTCATAAGTTGAATGATAGAATTTGGTGATTTGAAAATATTCTGAACTATAAAGTGTTCAAAAGGAACTATTCTGACTTTGACCTTTCAGATGATAGGCTATCTAATGCATTTATCTTTTTAAAATTAGGCTAGAGTGTATCTCCAGTTTCTACAGATCTGTTTACTGTAACCAACAGATCTGAGTTACTATAATAATCTCCTCAATAATTCCTACACAAGATAGAATTAATAAGCATACACTGCATGATTTTACTTGCAGATCTGGTCATAGAGAACTAATAAATATAATTTTCTTAATCTTTGTGATTAAACTTCCACTTAGTTAATAAGTACCTGGCCCTGATAATTTCTAAAAATACTTGTCACCTTTCTTTTATTTTTGTAGTGAGATGAATTTGCAAGCTAGTTTTGATTCCTGGTGAAACTTACCTTAGTAATGTAATTTGTTGGTTAATGTCTGGTACTATTATTCCATCAAGGTCGACTTTGTGCTTCATCCTTTCTGGGTCAATGTAATAAATACCAGTTGAACTCCCAAAATTTGCTGGCCTTATGCCAAAATTTGAAACCAATATCTGGTTCTATTGAAGTTGGGCATGGGACACTGCAACCAATTGATTTTATTAAGTTTTCCACTTTTTCTCATTCTCTTATCTGTAAAACTCTTTGATGAGATAAGAAATAATATGAAATATGATGGACATATTGCATGGAACTGCATTTATTTTGGCACAAAATAAAAGGTATAAAGTAAAATTAATATTTTTGATGTAACACTTTTCTTTCATTTGCTGATGGGTTAAAAATACAAAACAATGTTGATAGTCTCACATTATTTTAATTTGTACTGAAGGTGGTGAACTGGCAGTATCATTAACGTGTCAGGTAAAATGCTTAGTCACATTTCGTCTCTTTACATTCTGGGTTCAAATTCGATCAAGGTTAACTTTGCCTTTCATCCTTTCAGGGTCAATAAATTAAGTACCAGTTGAGTGCTGGGGCCAATGTAATCGACTTACCTCACCCCCCAAAGTTTCAGGCCTTGTGCCTATAGGGGAAAGGATTATTTTAATTTGTAATAAAATCCAATTTTGATCTTAAATTCATGCTATTTTTAGACAATACAAACAATTGTTGCCTTTAGGGAGAACTGAGATCTAACTATTTACTATTTCTCCTTGATTAAAAAAAAATTTAGATTTTTTACATTTCCCTAATTATTAAATCTAGTTTCTGACCTTTATAATGCTTTCTGTGTCAATATATCTATTAACTTTTGCCATTGTTGCCCTCCTAGAACATTTATTATCATCCAATGAACTGTTATTGTCTTCCATTTTAGATATTATCTAAGAAAAAATTTGAATTTAAGCTGCAGTTAATATGAAGTATACACAAATAATTAACATATCATTTAGAGTGCAAAACATTTGGTTCCCAAATAGCAATAATTTATATTTATTTCACTTTCACATAAGAATAATATTGGTTAAAAAGTACTATGTCAGCTCTATCATTCAGAGCATATAATTACATTGTTATTGCACTATATTTAGCAGTGTACTTTATTATATCTATCTGGAATAAAGTCATCCAGTGTATAATGTCTTGGTCATGAATGCTGGGCACAAATTTCATTTCCATATTTTAGAAAGTAAGCTTTTTGGGGGAATATAAATACATACTCACTTTTCCTCATAACGAAGAAAATGCTGTCTTTTATTTTAGTAATTACTAAGAAATAAGTGAGATTTTTCTTTAGTTTTTGAAAATGTTATTGTAGTTTCCAATCATGGAAATGAACTTAAAAAGAATGTAATAACTTATTATTAATTTGAATAAAATAAAATAAGTTTACTTAAATGCAGTTTCTGAGTAAATCAAATTTTATCCATTTTCTTCTTAAATGAACTGATTTGATTTGAGTTGTTTCAGTTTCTGTCAGCTTACTCCTATTTTAGATATTCACCATTTACGCAATCCAAATTATTTATATAATGTTTGAAACATATAAAATTCACCATATTTAGTAAGAAATCCTAATGTAAGCATATTTTGCTACAAAATAGTTGACAGTTCTTAATGAACCATTTAATTTAGCTTGCAAGAAAAATTAGTCTGTAAATATTATTTCTGTCTAAATGAACCTTGTACAATATTGTAAATATTTTTTCTTTGACTACTTTGTCATTAAAATCCTGACAAGTTCATGAATGAAGATATATTGTGTTTCTTACGGAGATTTCTTTTTTGTTTTGTTTTAGATTTCGTTTTTCCTGTATTTTCTAGGTTAGGCAATTTTATTCTAATGAAAAATGCACCCTATTTTATTTAAAATAAATAAAATAGATATTTTTATCAACCTTACATCTTCACCTTGGAATAGCTTATAGAAAAAAATCTTTGACTTGTTTCCAGTGATGCAGTTTGGACAGTTATCATGATGTGGATAAATTATACTGTTATAAAAAGTATATAATTCAGCGTTAAGAACCACCATTTTATTACTATTCTCATCACAAACGTCAATTGGTAAAAAAAATTTGAGAAAGGTATGTTATTAAAAAAGATGAGATTTACACTTTTACACAAAGCTGCCCAAGGCAAAATTTTGTTCAGCAGCAAGACAAATGAAATAGAATGAAAGTTGCTAAGAGCAAAATCATTAGTTGTAACGGAATAGAATAGAACATCTATTAAAAGAGCCTTAAGGCTAAATACTTTTCAAACTGGTACATGATACGTTTTACTTGAATTGATAACACAATAAGAAAAACTAAAGCTATTATAATAAAATATATCATGAAATAGAAAGACTGAAAATCTGTATGAATCAGAAAATAAAAATGACAACTGAAAAGTTTGTAGACAGCACCACTGTAGATCATGTCATACTGGAAAAAGTTAGCTATGTTTCTTTTAGGTCAAGTTTCTTTGTGAAACTTTAAGAATAGAATGAGTATGCCAGAAGAATATAATTATTAGAGACAATGTGATTATTGATATAAATTTTTATATATGCACACATGCACGTGTGTGTATGTGTGATTAGATCCATATTTTTTCATTTTTTTTAAAGTCACAATACACTAGGATGTCTCTGTAAGCTTCATGAACATTTTCCCTCAATTTTAATATTTAAATTGTTGAAAGAAATATTTTCTACTGTAATTATTTGTGAGGGCATCACCAAAATAAGCCAATTAGAGTAGTAGCTTAAAAGAAATTGGAAATCACAAGTTAGACTTGTAATGTTACTTTTTTTTTTTCATTTTTAATTTAAAAATTTAACTATGAAGATGAGCCTGTAACTTTCAAAATACACTTCTGAGTTTGTCAAGACTTACAAGTCTGTCATTAAATTATCATTCTTTTGAAAACATTATAACTATACTTTAAAATATGGCAGATTAAAAAGTGTTGTAGTTCTTAATTTGGATTGAACTGCCCCTTGTCGAACTGAATTTTTCAATGAGATAAAGCTGAATTAATTCTTTACAATTAACGCACACACACACACAGTGTGTATATATATATATATATATGCATATATTTAAACATTTGTCAATACATCTACTTGTGTATGTGTGTCTATATTTTCCTGTCTATATACAGCTCTGTATACATCTGCTTGTATGTCTCCATGTCCATCTCTGCATCTGCTAATCTGTCTACTTGCTCATCTGTCTGTATATCTATTTGAACTTCTCCTTTGTATATTTGTCTGCATGTACGTTTGTATATCTGCACTGCTTTCTATTTCTCTATCTACATAATTGTACACACACACACAACATATATACACACACATGATTTTTTCACTTGAAAATTATTTCAAATTGAAATTGTATTGTGTCCTTGTTGAAGATGATTTATATAATCTTAGTTTCCTTTTAATTGGAGCTATTTTGAATGTTTGATCTCATATTTTTTTATGAGTAAAGAATGAATAGAAACTTTTCAAAGGTTAGATTTAAGATGTTAAACATACTCTAGTTATTTTGTTTTTGACATAAGTTACTAATGTTATTCTGATATTGAAGAAATAACATATTAAACTTATGTTACTTTTTAGTTTTATAAAAATTATTGAATTATGTTTTGAGAATATTCTTTTGAATATTATTTTTAGCATGTCTAGTATATCTATTTTTACACTTTATGGATAATTTTATGCTTTCCAGATAAAGTAATTCTGTTAGGTCATTAAAATATTGCCGAATCCTTGCTCTTCCTGTGGTGATTCCATAACTTTCTCTTGAGTTACATGAAGACTAATTTCAGTAATACAGCTTATCAGTGAACTCATTTGTCTTGTCCATTACTGTAATGATCATTTTCACAAATATTATAGTTTAGAATTTTCCTTTTGGGAAATATATTTGTGTTAAACTTAAATCCTTTTAATGAGTACAATTTTGCATTTTATGCTTTCTATTCAGCTTCTTAATTTTTTAAAATTTGGTTCAATATTTCTCATTTTCGGTTTTAAAATGTGAATTGGCACTTGATATATTTTCAATCCAAAGCTGATATTTATATTTGAAAACCTATTAAAAATTGATAGCATCTAATTGTTAACTATTTTCATCAATAGGTTGTAAGTCTTAATCTATAAGATACATGTATTAGAATACGTCTTTATAAAATTTTAGCATGTGTAAGTTTGTCTGTTGTAACAACAGGTTTATTATGACTTTTAACTTAGGCATATTAAACATTACACAAATTAACCAGTCTCAACACATTTCTTTTCAATTTTATCTGACCCTATGCAATTTCACAATATAATCATGTACGACCATAGATAATAACCATCAGCATATTGATCCATATTCTACAAAATTATCTAGTGTTAGAATATTTTGCTTTTTTTTAAATAAAATTTTGAAGGTAAAGAAAAATATATCAATAGCTTGTATAACCTTTAGGTCATAACAAAACTTTCATGTTAAGTGGCACTAAGATAAGATTATCAAATGTTTTATTTATAGGTTTACAGAATCTGTTATTCTTATTTCAAGCTTTTCAATGAATATTGTAAATGCAATATAATTTTATTTTGGCTTGTAAAAATATGACATTTTAAAATGGTGGTCTATTCTATATGTGGCAATAACAATTTTTATCTTGAAGTTATTGGCAATTGATCAAAAATATTAATTTTTTGATGTTGTCTTTTATTTTTGCACATTCCTTTTAATAAGTAAAATAATTGAAACGGTTGATTTTCTTCACAGAAATACCACATGTATAGGACATATTTATTATTCTATATTTTATTTATATAGTCATATTGGTTTCAAATTTTGACATAAGGCCAGCAATTTTATGTGAGGAGTAAGTCAATTGCATCAACCCTGATGTTCAACTGGTACTTATTTTATCGACAGAAAATGGATCTTGGTGGAATTTGAACTCAGAACATAAAGATGGAGGAAATTCTGCAAAGCATTTTTCCTGGTGTGCCAATGTTTCTGCTGGTTTACCACCTAGAGAATATAGTCATATTGAAATATATAAATTATTGTTAAAAATATTTCCTTTATTCAATTCCTTTCATTTTATGACTTGTAATTTACTATCACTCTACTTGTTAAAACTAGTTTTGACTATAATAACTTCCAAAATGTTTCCAGAAATATCTAAAGAACATCTTTTTTTGTACTTTATATTAGATGGAAAAAATTGTCTCCTTTCATGTTTTGTTATATAGCAAGCCAATTAAAATTATCTTTCTATAAAGCCTGCTCTATGCTAATTAAAGAATGTTTGAAAAAGAAAAATATTGCAGTAAAAACTAAACTTTTGCATGCTCACACTATAATTTTGGCCAAAATGTACAATGAGTTATCACATTTCTTATCAGGTGTGTACTATTATCTGTGTTCCAGTGAAAAATGTTTGTCATTCTTCAGTAGAGAATGACATTTCTTACAGCTGTTGAGTTCATACTGCTTGAACTTTAACTTACTTTTTGGGATAGTTTGTATTTGAATTAAGAGAATTGAATACATATACAATGTTGCGTTACAAATAAGTTAAAGTAGTGAAAGGTAGTAATACTTCAAAATCAAATGCAGCCTTATAAAATTCATATATAATGTATTTATTATACCAAGACACGCATACTACCCATACAATAACATTGGAGAACATGGTTTTTGTTGTTTGGTGTTGGAAACCTGCTTCATAGTAATTTTGGAGTACTGACTTCTGCTCTATTGCATCAAGATTTTACGTAAACTCAAATCTTAAGTTTTCAACATTTCCAGTATTGTCACCATTTTTAAGGATAGATTTGGCTTCATGAAATGTAGACCCATGTGTGGATTTAGAAATAACTTTGAAAGAAGTTTTTCAATGTCATTTGAAGTAAATGTAACTACAAAAGTGAAAACAAAAGTTACAATTTAAATATTTTCAGTAAATAAAAAGCATCCAACTTGAGTAACTTTCACTATTTTCAATCTAACTTCTTTAAATGTCGTCATGATGACAGAAATGTCCTTTATACAATTAGATGTTAATAAACAACACATTTCTGTGATCCTTGACAACATACATGTGTCATGCTTGTGGAATTTTCTGTATTTGTTTGCAGATAGGCCCATACTGTACTTGATTTAGTGTGACTATCATTGCAAACCATGTGAGACACGTTTTGTTGAACCTCTAACTATTTCTTATGAAAATTGGTATTTTGAATGTACTCTCAATGTTATAATTGTGAGGTCACATAGGTCAAAGTCACTTTTTGTCAAGCATAGTCATAGAACTGTAGAAAGAATGTTATGCCATGTATGCTCTTCATGGGACTTTGCCATCACAATTCTGTATTTGCTTACTTTACAACTGTTGACAATTCTGAGAATGCTTTTCTCAGGTGACAACTGGCTTGAATATATATTTTGTATTTCAGAAATATTACTAGTTGTGAAAGAAGAAAGTGCAAAAACAGCCCTGATATTTTCAGCTGTATTTGTAGATGTTATCCTTTACCAAAGCAGCAAAACAAAATCACAGATTGTGTGAAGAAAGCATACCTTACTTTGCTATGAAACTGGGTGATTGAGACCAAATCTGGGCATCCCGTATAGTGTCTAAAACATGTGTTGAACCACTGAGACAGTGTCTGTTTCAAATACTGAAGTAGAAAATTTCAAGCCTTGTCTCATGTGAAAATTAAGGTTTATATGTTTGAAGGGCCACAGGTGGCTATTGAGGGATGAGAAGTTTTGGGACACCATGCATTGCAAAAAAAAAGCATGGAGTGCTTTTGCTGCAGTTGTGCCTGATTTCCTGTGAACCAGGAAGTTGTCAAATTATGAAGAACCTGTTAACCTGTTTTCAAGCACTGGGCTACAACATGAGTGTAAAGTGCATTTCCTGCACAATCATCTGAACTGCTTCCTTGAAAACCATAGTGCAATGAGTGATGAGCAAAGAGAATGATTCCACCAAGACTATGGAAACTAGGTATCAAGACAGATGGTATACAAACATGATGGCTGGCCACTGCTGGTCTCTGCAAATAGACTGTTGTGATGCAAGTTATTCACATGAAACAGCAAAGAGGAAGTTCACTCCTTGAGTAGTTGAAGCTCCAGTTTGACAAAAATATTTGCCCAAAGATGTATAATTAAATATTTTGTGCAACATATTTGTTAAGCAATAAAAAGTACTGTTTGATTGTGTTAGTTTCTTAATTATTGCATTTAATGAAAAAATTGATATACTTTTGGTAAAAAATGACTTTTTGTTTAACAAAAACACGAGAAAATTTCTGAGGGCATTTCTGAACTCACCACCAACAAATTAGTTAAAAAGGAAGACAACTAAAACATTTTTCAAAAATGTTCCCCAGTGAAATCATTAATAATCATGAAAAGTAAATTTGTAGTGTAATAAAATACCCATAAAATGTATTAACATATATACTTACAATCTATCTATATACAAAACTTTCCAAATTTTAGTTCTTACACTTTTATTTTCTTTTATATTGGGGTGGCAGTCTCTAAAAGTAAAATTTTGACATATCTAAATATTTTCAGGTTAAACATAATGATTGTGTTTATATTACACACTTTCATTAAAAAATTTTTGCATAGCACTTTAATTTTAACTGTAATCTTAGAAGATATGGATTTTAAAAAATTATCTTGTAACCATTACATTTTTCATAATTAGTACAATAGTCATTCAGAAGTATAATGTTTCCTTGAAATTAATTGACTAACTATAATACTTCCTTTAATTCAGTTGCTCTATAAATTCATAGAAATTAAGAATTGTACTGATTGATTTTATCTAATTTTTTTTTCTACATTAACTTTCTACCACAAAAAATATTCATCTTCATTAACAAAGTCTCTCAGAATGAGAAGCAGTGTAAACTAAACTCTCACATGCAATTACTGACTTGCGTTCTTTGGTTAATGGTCAACTTGAGAACAAATATAATCCATATTTTATTATTTTTTGCATAATTCCATTTCTTTTTAAATTTAAGAATGTAGAAACATTTTCCATTCCCCGCCAACACTGTCAATTATAACTACAACTTTGTTACTAATGTCCTTTCCTTTTGACTAAAGCTACTTGATAATTTTGCTTTATTTGTATAAACTATACTTTCATTAAGCATTGAATCATTAGATAACAACTTGGTGCATATAATCCCTCACCCACTTTTTTTTTTTTTAACTTTTTCATCCTATAATGCATGGACATTTTTGTATTGAATAGCATTTTTTCTTAAATTTCACACCAGTTCTGCTAGATTAATTCTAATTTCTAATGAAATATATTCATTTAACTGTTACATATTGATTGATATCCTTAAATATATACTTCATACTTACTTGTAAGTATGAAATTTTCTTTTTTGAGTTATACATGTTTTGTATCTTTTACATACATTACAATCTTTAATTGCTATGTTGTGTACATGTAATAATGATATATATTTCCTCTATAATTCCTCTTGAAAGTCTGTAGTTACTCCAGCTGTATTTTATACCTTTGAGGTATTATCAGCTCAGCCTCTTATATATATTCTTTCTTCTGAAATCATATTTTTATCATGTCTCAATTACATGTTGTTTAATATAAAAAAATTCAAACTTAGTAGGATTACTTGAATTGCAATCTGCTAATCTCACTCAGACTGTTAAATTTATCTCTAATAGTATTTATGAGTTATTATTATTTTTTAACTTAACATATCTCAGTTTTCCTGTATGTATCTTGGTCATAATGTTATTTAGAAAGCACATTTTAATCTTTCAGAATGTCTGAACTACAATATCTCTTTGCTGTGAAAGTAATTTTGAAGTACATTTTAAATCTATTTCTCTTCACCCCCCCCCTTTTTTTCTCTCTCTAAAGAAAGCTCTAAAATAATCCCCTTAGCACATTTTATTTCAAAGCTTAAGAATTCCAGATTTATATTTGTTGTATCATAATTGTTGTTGATTTGGACAAATTCTATAAATTGGATGCTTGGCTTGTATATATATATATATTGACATTGAGTATGTAATAAAGCATTACTCTTTAAAGTGATATGAAAACAATTTTGAGATTATAATTTTTGATGTTTTCAATGTTAATGGCTATAATTTTAAAAAATGACTTCTTATTTCCCTGAAAACAACTGCCTGTTTTTATTTGTGCTAAACTATGGTTTAAATTTTAATTTTTTGAATGCTAAACTTTCCATTATTTATCAGTTTAAGAATAAAGTTTCAATCGCAAATATTCATTGTTAACTTAACATTCAGTTTTATCTATCAAAGCTATCTTATTTCAAGTAATTTAATGTAATAAACATTTAACTTTGATCATGAAGATTAAAAGTATCTTTGAAGATTTGCACCTATAAAGTATAGAAATATTTTTTGATCTCTGTATGCTTAGTTTCAACTATTACATTGATTTTGCTTCATTTTACTTTATATTATAATTGGAAATAATTCCTTTTTTAGATTTTGTGTGATAATGACAAATTAAAACAATCATCTATAATGTCAGTAAATGTCTTATCTTTACAATAATGCATTGGAAGATATTCATTTCTGATAAGTAATAAAACTTAAATAGCTTCGGGAAACTGTTTCATTATCATAACAGGGAAAGGATAAGAATTTATCTAAAATTTTAAACATAAATATTGGCTAGATAAATATTTTTTAGGTTTTGTATTTCTGTAATTTATCAAATAGAATTTAATGATTATTACCTCTTTTCTTATATTTTGAAGTACATAAGTTATTTGATTAGGATATTCTTTCATATATTGATATAAATGTTCCTATTCAAGTATTATACCAATCACTTATGAGTAATATATAACTACATATAAGAATATATACTATAAGAAAGCAAGCAAATGGAAATAGAATTTGAAAAGTATCCTATTTCTGTAATTAGAAAATAAGAAGTTAATTGTACATTTGTTACTAGTGGCTTTGAGAATGAAAATGACTTTTATGCTTTTATACCTTCGTAATAAGGAACAGCTTTTCTTGTTAAATCAGCTTTACAATAGCCCCTTGTATTAAATTACCATTGAACTAAAAGCTTTGCATCTTAGAAGCTAACATTGATGATTAAGGGATTTGTGGTTATGAGCCCTATTTCAAAGATATTTTTTTGTACTTTGTTTTATTTCAAATGCAGCTGTAAAGAAAAAAATTTAGGTACCACATTTATTGATGTATGTCACACATTTGTATTCAAATTTTGTAACAAAAATTAGGCTTAAAATTCTTATGCAAGACATTTCATCATTATCACAGTTGGCTGCTGTTATAAATATTGCACCATGTGAGCAGAGATTGTGTGTGACTTTAGCCATCTTGAATAAACTACTGTACTTTCCAATACATAGAAAGTAAACCAGGAAAAATTATTCAGTGCTGTTTTAGTGTGTGGTCAACCATTGCATCCATAGTCTATGCTGTGAAATTACCTGATCTCGGTTAGGGTTAATATATACGGTTTTAGGGTTAAACTGCACACTAAATTATAAATGGCTAGATAGAATGCATACTAAAGTGGCACCAATTATTCTTGGTCTGTTTTTTTTTCTTTATAGCTTAGTAACTATAAAGATTTTTAGAGATGAATTCAAAAAAGCTAGACAGGTAGAATGAAGTAACTGATGAGCAGAATATGGATAATTGACAGAGGTAAAATTTGAGACAGTCTGATCTTTTAACATATTGATGATGTTAGGTTCTAGAATGATATGATGATATGTAGGCATGGGGATTAGATATTGATAAGTTAATGATAAATAAGACATGTTGGTAAGAATTGACAGCAAAGTTTGAAAGAAACTGGTACAAGAAATGTGGAACTTGTGAACATCAAATGGAAAAGAAAGAAAAGAAAGTTTTATTAGGATTTGTTTGTCAAACTGTAAACTTGCTAAAGAGATAACTATAAAAGGGTAAAATTGTCCTCCATGTCAAATGTTGATATAAGGGTAACTACTCGTGTAAAAACAGCGTTCATGTAATATTGCTTCCAAACTTTGAGACATGTGATTTGCAGAATTTGGGAGAGTGTTTTCTGTATGACAAAAAAAATTGCGAGAGGTTTGAGAAAGCAAAGCAGGAAACTTTACTAGAAATACCAAGTATGCAAAAAGGCATGAAGAGTGGGGACAGGTTTTATATCCAGAGATAAACACCTACAAGATTGGGTCACTGATAAGAATGGTAAATCTGCTACAGATAAGTTTGAAGACTACATTGTTTTCTCTTAATTCATCATTTAAAGCTGCTAATGGATGGCCCCATCGTTTTATAATGAGAAATGGGCTTAGTCTACTTTTTTTTATTAATTGATAGTTTCATAGTTGTACTTAACTTTAATTATGCTTTGCTGACTACTTTGTTTAATTTGCTTTAATGATTTTGATACTAAAATATACTTTCCGAAATATGATTTCAGTCATATATTATGTATGTAGTGTCTTTTCCATAATCATCTTTATAATTTATTTTGTTAATAAACATGTTCAACAAATCAACTCATTTTCTAACCTCACTAATGATAGTAGACATGTAACATCATTTGAAACTCTCTCTGGCCTTTGAAGTTTCATCTTCCATGCAGAATCCTATAAGTTTTGTACCAAGTCTTCTGTACAAAATATGGGAAATGAATTATACACTGTACAACTTATATACAACTAAATACAATATAATGTTAAGCTAAATTAAAAGCAATAATACTTGTGATAAGATGACTACTGCAAAACTTATTTTGTTGTATATGATCTAAGGCACTCACTCAGTCTGGAGATGTTTTAAAATTTACTGTTCAATAGATTGAGCACAAATTAGCCTTTACTGAAATGTAGCTCAAGCAGCTTTGTTGATAAGCACTTATAATACAAATAGAGGATGCATAAGAGATGAAAAAAAATGCCCTAAGGAGATGGATATCTTTGTGGATAAAGCAAACAAATTAGCAAATGGAATGATGTCATTCGATGAAACTTTATTATCAAGATGCTAAGGAAAATACTATACTAATGATTTGTTTAACCATACCAACTTGAGTTAGTGTTACATCAATGATACTGATGAATATGTGTTTAGAACTTTTGCAACATATATAAAGGCTAATTTCAATTTAAAAATTAAAACATGACCCTGGAGGTTGAGATTAAGAAAATAGTTTTGCGCAAGAAACTATGCAGCAGAATTTGACTATTAAGGAATATAAACCTTCAACTTAGACAGTAAAAGTGTTGATTTTTAGAATTGTTAATCTATAATAAGCTGTTTTGAAAAAAGTTAATATACAGAATCTCAAGAGATTGTTAAGAATTGTTTTAATTGCAAGTTGGTAGCATCTATATCATTGGTGGTGAAGTTATGGCACTAAAATTGAATGTGAATCGATCTTTTTTAAGTTTATTTACTGTGAATACATTTATATGCAAAAATAAATTTGTAAATCTAGTTTATTAATTGGTCACCTACTGAGATTAAGTGACATAGAGGTCTGGATATATGCATTTATGAACAGGAAAGTTTACAGATGAATCATAAAAACTAAAACATGGGTAATATTGAATCATCAATTTTCCTGAAAATAAGTTGTAATGTGTTCAGTTGTGCCCAAGAGAGCTAAGTGCTCATTTTATAGAAGTTGTTATGTCTGAAGTAAGCATTCAGGTAGGGTTAAATCATATGAGTGAGGAAACTGAAATTTACTTTAAAAAATATGCAGATTGTGAAAAAGTCTACATAAATGTCTATTATCCTGATATTAGATGAATTATAAAGGTCTGTTTTCTTTCTTTTTTATTATGCATTTTGTGAATAATAGCGTCATTGATTGTAAGTTTGAATAGACTAATTGCTGTTTCATTTCACTTATGATGAAGAGGGAGACACAAGAATGCACAGTTATTTTTAACTCCTATTTTTATCAATTTACATATATATGATTATTTTTAACCTTGGAATAAATTCTGAAAGAAAAAAGATTAGGCCATATCTCTATCAAGTTAATGACTATTTTTCTATTGTGGCAAATGTTGGATAAGTTTAAAGTATAACATACTTCCTTGTATGTTGCTACTGTCTGCATCAGCTAGCCACCTCATTTTGTTTCACTCTGCATATCTTTTACTTTCTCTCCTTTAAACCCAAATTTTCTTATCCATCTCTTTGTTCTATCAAAGCAACTGTTTACTGCCTAATCATGGTTATTTGCAAAATTTCTTATTCCTAGTTAGCTAACTGCTTGGAGCTCTACTAGTTCTGATTTTCATATATAATGCAGCTAAGTGAACAACTGATATATTTCTTTAGATATATCACTACACATCCCTCATGAAACCAAAATGCGTGGCCCTTGAATGCTTGAGTAGTTCAAGTGAAGGGCACTGTTTACAATGGGTGTGTGATTTTCCATATTGTAATTACTGCATGATTACCAGAAGGGCAAAGTATATGTTGTATAGTATATAGCCTGAAAGTTCTTTTGCTACCTGGATTCAACATAATTTGTTTTTCTCCTACGAAGATGCTCACTATCAATTTTTAAGAATTCTTATATCTACACTCCTCAAGCAAAATGGCAGTAAAAGTAGCATTCCTGCTAACAAAGCCACTATATTCATTGCCTGCTTTGCTTTCAACTACACACCTCATATGAACTCCTCTCTTGTTTCACCACCATGTTGCATATAGTTGTAAAGTATAGGCAAGTATCTCCAATTATGCTAACTTGACAGAGAGACCAAACCCTGATATTATTTATTCTATTATCCTCAAGCAGTGTGTTTTGCTGTTTGAACCATTATCATTAAACCGTTCTCTATACTGGAGTCTATTCTGATTTATGGAAACATAACACAGTGTTTCTGCATTAATTTTCAAAGAACTTTTACTGGCACTGCTGGCTAGCTCTTTTTATTCCAGTTCATTCTTCCATGTTTTTGGCAACATTTTATGTGGTCCTTAAACTTTCCACTTCCAGTTGGAGATGAATTTTTTTTACCCACTTACAGGGGGTCCCAGAAAGATTTACCTATTGATGTGTCTTATTTATTCAAAATAAACTTAAAGTAGGATAATGAAATTTGACACACATTCTAATGTAAATTATCAATCCATTGCAATAATTACATTTCAAAATGACCACCTTTCACCTTGATCATAACCTGCAAATGGGTAGTCACTGATTTGCATGAGTGCCATACCACTGCTTCATCCAACTTGACCCATGAAGACAGAAGGGTTTTCTTCAGATCTGACACGTCTGAATAGGAGCGAGCAGAAACATTACTCTCTAAGATAGACCAGATAGCAAAGTCTATGGAATTGATGTCTGGACTTGAGGGAGGCCATATTGTCTTGTCCCCCAAACCAATGAAATGCTCTTTGCACCACTCTGTGTCAAATTGGATGTGTGTGCTGGAGCCCAGTCTTGAGTGAAGATGTAACTGTCGCCAAAGGTTTTTTTATGTTACCAGCTTTATAGTAACACTTTCTTATCCAACATTTCACTGTTGACCTTCACGCCAGCACTGATGAAGCCCAAGGAAGACTTATACTCATCAGATGCAACATGGTGAAGATCTCAGACCAGATCAACACTTTGTCAGTAGCACACTTCATCTCAGCTAAAATGGTTTTTCTCCTGTCGAGCCGTTTCATCTTGGAAGCTGCTGGAATTAACTGTCGAGATTGTTTCTTGTATGTAGTTAACTTTTAAATCCGCTTTAAAAATCCTGTGCATTGACAATTTCAAAATATCAAGAGCTTTTGCAGTTTTTCTTGTACTCTTGTGAGGATTTCAGTTCATTTTCTTTCTTACAGCTTTAACAGTTTGTTTGGTATGAATTGATTGTTTCCTACCAGGAATTGGCTTGCTAGAGGTAGTAGCAGACTCCATATACTGTTTCAAGATATTGAACACCATTTTACGGTACACATTCAATTGTTTTGTTATGTACTTGTTGCTTATTCAAGCTGTTTTGGTCACATTTTGCTTTTGATGCAATGTTTGTTTACAAACCTGTTTTAGACAAACAAAACAATTGACACCTAAACAAAAGACATTTGTTCATCTTCCTGTAAAATGTAGATAATATTACCTGAACAGATATTCTTTAGGAAGAGTTTTAAACATGGGTAACTCTTTCTGGGACACCCTGTGTATATCATTCTTTTTTGTTTACAAAATTTCTTAACAGTAATTCTTATGGTTGTTTCTTTCTAGTCTCACTTAGCAAGCTTGTACATCTGTATAATTTTGGATGTATTATTTTCTCAACAAAATTTTAATTTGTCCTTGCATTTGCACACTACCTCCTAGTTTAAAATATTTTACATTTCGCAAATATTTATAAACTTGCTTTCTACTTTTTTGTTATCTTTTTAAAATGTTTTTTGGTTAGGCAAGTGTGTCTATAGCCTTCTGTCTGGCTTTTAGTATTAAATGATGCCAACCAGAACTTGTAATATGTTTACTTTTCTATTTGAAGTAAATGGAAAAAAAAAGTAATAAAAACAGAATAATCTATGTAAGTAGCCTTACAAAATCCAAATGCTTGA
The DNA here is from genome assembly GCF_001194135.2 of Octopus bimaculoides. Lineage (NCBI taxonomy): Eukaryota > Metazoa > Mollusca > Cephalopoda > Octopoda > Octopodidae > Octopus > Octopus bimaculoides. The sequence goes on from NC_068985.1 coordinate 82,434,840, forward strand.
GTAAATATTTTATTCAGCTCATAACAAACAAGACATTAGGTGATCAAAAGCAATGGCTTAGTGTACTTTGTTTGCTAGTTAAGGTATTAGTGGATACACTTGATGTCTGAATAAAATAGAATTCTTTTTTGAAGTTACTTTTTTTTTAATTGTATAAGTTCTTAAATTTCTAGAATTAAATCTTTACAAATAATGTCATCTGGTTATGTTTCTTGAAAGTATATTTTTGTGAAGGAAAAATATTCAGTAGTTCTCTTCTCAACTTCAAGTTTCATTTGAGTCTTTGTTGTGTTAGTCTTAGACAAATCTTTTGTCTATCTCTCTCAAGTTAATAAAAAAAAAAAAAAAAAAAGCTCTAGCCCAATTAGAGGAGACCACACTGTTTTGCTGTATGACAATAAACATTAACTTTTGAAATGTTGATACAATGGATATTTGCTTTTTGTGTTATTTGAGAAATTAATTGTTAGAAATACTTTTAATATTTTTTGTTGATGTCTTCTCTGATACTTAAGTTGTTAGAAATAGTGCACTAGCATTTGAAAGAAGCTTACCATTAGTTAACTAATTCAGATACTTCAGCTTTGTTACCGTAACATAGGATCAAGTGAAATTTATGTAACTTGTTTGGTCACACCTGCTAAAGAATGATTACAGTAATAAAAATAATTAACTGGGAATTTAATGTATTAGTGGAACTTTTCTCTTGCAAGACTTTTTCTATATTTGTACTTGACTTAGCCCAGAGTTTGAAACAATAACACTGAAACTTGATAGCAATAAATTTAGAATGAGTTGCTGTCATTTAAATCTCACCTAGGTTAATTTATTCAATCAATCTTAACTTTTAAAGTCTGTAGTGCTTTCTCTCTGTAAATTTCCTAATCCTGTTAGAAAACAGAGATTTTGATGGACTGCAGCTCAGAATAAAAATCATGAAAACATAATTATTGCCTGAAAATGTATGAAATTTACTGATATGATATAATGATCATCGATATACATTGTAAATGTGGCTTTTACAAGTTGAGTTTTCTGTTTTGTTTTTTTTGCTTGTTGTATCACTTTCACTTGCCAGGGTAAGCTGAATACAAGCAGTGCAACTTCCATTTAAAGAGGAATTCTGAGGCATGCCTTCATCTTCTAATCAAAGGCTTTGTAAGGCCCAACTGATCTGTGTTACAGTTCTGTATTTAAGAGATGAGGAATTATGTACACTATGAGCATATGGTATAGTGGTTAAGTGCACGGGCTACTAACCCCAAGATTCCAAGTTCGATTCCAGGCAGTGACCTGAATAATAATAACAACAACAACAACATCAAAAAATATCTTAGGAATGAGAACCCAGGTTCAAACTTTCCCCAAGACATCTGATGAAGGCTGGAGGGTATATCAGCCAAAACATGTTAACAACAAACAAAATGAGGACAAATATCCATCAATTGTAAATAATGTAGATCTGTGTTATTTACTCTTTATACAAGAATTACACTCTCCTCATAAACTTGCGATATTCAGAGAGTCTCCAATTAAAATTATCAGTAAATTGGTTTTTCGTTTAATCCTTACAATTCACTAACAAAAGCATCACTGCAATATCAACTCCATGATAGCTCTACTTCTGCTCAGAATTGATAGATCCCAACAACATTTAGATCACTGGTTTTTATAGATGACATTAAAATACCACTTTAATTATTTTATCCAAATGGAAATTCTTTTTCTCTAATCAAATCGTTAATAAATAAATAAGTAATATCCCCAAATTGTAATACATTACTTTGAAGTATTAACTACCATTATGCTTGAAAATTGAAAGAAAAAAAAAATATATGGAGAAATTTGCTCCATAAAATGCAAAAAAATATTCTGCACACATGGTTCACATATGAAGTCCTTTGACAAAAAGTTCTTTTGAAAATGAGGCTAAACTTTGTTTCTCGCATACTTGGCAACAGGTGCAGATTTCAGTTAATTGTGAATGCCTAAGTTGCAGATTCATTAAATGAAGGTTAATTCAGAAATATGGGAGGAAATAAATGTATAAAATAAGGGTTTTGAGTTGGAATCATATCAATGTATAAGCAAAAGACTTGCAAAGAGAGGAAGGTGGATGTAGCTCATCTGTGCTACCCTGACTTCATACTTCCACTTCATAGTCGCATACATATACAGTATCTCTGTCATTTCAAGCCAACAATTGAACCTGGGAAGTTCTCTCCATTAGTTTCATACACTGCACACCAGATCTAGCCCCTATACTCCCTTAACTTTTCGTTCTTTTTTTTCTACTTCTTTCATCTTCTCCTCTTCTCTCTCCCCACACTATTCCTCCCGCCTTGCTCTACAGAGATATGTTTTGCTCTTTGGAAACCTGCTACATTGTATCTGTTTCCAAAGAAGGGCCAACTATTGGTCTACTTTCCAACAATTCAGAAGTAATGGAGACTGCCATTACAATCAGCTTCAGTACCTACTAGTTGTCATGAAGGAAAATCTTTTTATTTTCTTAATGACAACTAGTGCACTCAAATCACATGCTGTCCTCTCTCTCTCTCTCTCTTTCCCTCCCTCCCTCTCATCCCTCCGTTCCTCCCATGCTGCCATTTCTACCACCACTACAATGTCTTCTGCCTCTTAAAACTGTCTATTCATATGCTACATCCACTAAAGCTTTCTCAGCTCACTCATTCTCTCTTCTTATCACATATTCTGTCCTTTCACCCAAACACCTTAGAATTCCTCACCTGTATGTCTTAACTTGTAGCTGTTCAAGGGAAACATTATCCCTGTTGATCTCACAGGTCTTGGAGTGCCTGAAAGGTAATGGCCACACCCCTTTAATCTGATTAATAAAATAAATGGTTACTTAATTGATGGCTGTTCATTTCACTGAGGTAGGTGATAGACTAAGTAGATGAAATATGGATATTCTGGCATGCATTTTATGTGTCTTCTATTGAAATTAGGTGTGGAATGAAGAAGCAAGTGATCAGTTGTATAACATTGTGTTTATGGTAGAAAGGCATTTTACATATTTTATATAGTGTATTGAACAATGAAGAAGTTATGCAGACATAAAAGATAAGTTTCACTAAAATGCAACTTCTGTCTGCAACAGAGTTTGAGTCAACTGAGAATTCTTCACATTGTTTGTGAATCTGCTGGAAATAAATTTCCTTTAAGTTACTCTCTGCCTTCCTGTGTGACAATCAGGGACATGAGAATCTAGTTATACTAATGAATGGCAAATATGTCAGTATAAGACAGTGTGTAAAGAGCCAAAAAGATGTTTTTAACATTGAAGCTACTGAAGATGATGACTTCAGAAAAGGGTGAGTTGAGATATCTTTAAATTTGGATGAAACATAGCTGAACAATTGCTGGAGGTCTTTGGAGAAAGTTAGAGAGAGCAGATGTGTTTAGAAGAATGAGGGAGGTTTTTAGACTGGGAAGATGACACCGAATTATGTGTCAACTGTTAGCACAACCTTCTAAGGCTTTACCAATGTGACTATTGCTCAATGTTCTATCTGAGAGTGGGCCATTACTAGGAAACCCTATAATAAATAGTGACACTTTCAAAAGTAGAGTGCAGTAAGATGCAACATGTGATATATTATCTTGAGACCAGAGATAATATGGAGTGAACAAAGCTGAAAACACCTTGAGATCAAATGGCAGTATTAAAATGAGTAACATATTATTCCGGTCCCCTGTAAAACAAGCAAATGAATGTAGTTTTGGTGTTTTATCATGGCATCAACACTGGAAGGACTGTCTTACTGCACTTGCTCCTTTCAGCCTTGTTTCTTTCATGTAAGCCATGTCCTACCAGAAAAGTTATAAATCAAATGCAGAAATCATGGACTTGTTAAATGTTCATTTTAAAAAAAATTTTGCATCTGAGAAGTCTTTTGTAGAAAAGAAGAGAAAATCTCTTGTGAAATTTTAAAAAAATATTAAATTATCTGAAAAATTCAGATTCTAATACTTTACAAATATCTAACAAAACTTTTGATGAGGAATAAACTTTCAGCTATATGAATTCAAAGCAAAATATCTTATTTTGAAATTCTGTAAGAAAATATGAATGCATAGATCTGCTCTTCATGAATTGTGATCTTGCATTGAAATTTATTTTCTGGTGCATAAATAAACTTAGTGATGGATTGAAGGCTAATTTTCAATATCATAAATATTAGAAATTGAAAAAAACCAAAAAAACAAAACAAAAAAAAACTGTTGCATATATTGTTTCATAATGTTGATGTGTGAAGTAGTAAGAGGCATTTAATATTGAAATTAGAGATCTTTATTTGAATAAATTGTGCAAATCTATGGAAACTAATAGATGTGGAATACCAAAATTGATGGTGTAAATCTTCCTATCCATTTATACGAACTGCACCAACTAATAATATATATCAGAAATTTTCGTTTGAAATATTACATATACTGATTAGTTGTCAATAAAAATAATGTAAAAATTTTACATTTAATAAAATGCAATGGGTTTTACACTCCAGTTACATTGGTAGAGGTGAACCGTAGTGAGAAATTTTACTCTGCTGAAGCTGGTATTTTAATCCAAATAAAACTGCAAACTTTTATTGTAAATTACAATTTATCAGTTTCTTATATACATATGCACACACACATGCATGAGAGTCGGCTGAAAGTTCATAGGCTGACAAAAATACTCTCATCGAATACGACCAAATGAGGTTTATTTTACAACGTAATCTCACATTGCAGTCCACACATTTCTTCTATCAGTGTTGCAGTGCTTGGATCCCATTGGTGAAGGAGCTTTCATCCTGTTGCTCAAAAAAGTGATCAACAGCAGATACACCATCATCACTGTAAAACTGGTCCCTAACCAAGTGTTCTTTTTTTTATGTTGGGAAACAGATGATAGTCAGATAGGGCAAAATCAGGAGAATAGGGAAGCTACTTGATCAGTTAACAGCCGCAGTCATGTGCAACAGCCATTGAAGCCAAGGACCCGTGTGCTGGAGCATTGTCCCGTTGAAACGAGGCCCCTTTTATCAATTTTCCTGGGCATTTGGTCTTGTTAGTCTTCCATAACTGCATTAGCAAGTTGGCATTGTACTCTGCAGTGATGGTATGTCCCTTTTGAAGGTGGTGAATAATCACAATGCCTTTTGCAACCCGCTAAAAACTGAGGCCATTACCTTTCCTGCATATGAAACGATCTTGGCCTTCTTTGGAGTAAGTCTGGAGCGGTGTTTCTACTGCATGGATTGTCTTTTTGTTTCTGACTCAAAGTATTGAAGCCAACACTCATCGTGGGTAAGGAAACTGGCTGAATCAGCTTCATATTTTAAAATTTTCCCATGATGGGATCAGCCTGGTGTGCTTTTGATCAGGTGTCAGAAGATGTGGCATCCACCGAGCAGAATCCTTTGCTATGACAAGTTCATTGTGCCGAATGTTTTCAACTCTCTCACAGGATATGCCAATAGCATTGGCTTTTTGATTTATAATCAGTTGCCTGTCATCCACCATCATGTGGTGAACATGATCAATGTTTACCTTGGTGGTGGTGGTTGTAAGAAGTCCAGGCATTGGGTTATCTGTAATACTCTCCCTCCCCCTCCTAAATTCAGCTGCCCATTTTAGCACTGTTGACAAAGCTAGAGCAGCATCCCCCAATGTATATACATGTGTGTGTATGTGCGTGTGTGTGTGTGTGTGTTTTACTGTCTTCTTGCCTTGACATCATGTGATAGTTGTAGGCAAATGTCCCTGTCATGCAAGCAGTATCATTTGTTTCCAATTTTCCATGAAAACATGTCTGGGCATGGTGAAATATTAGCTTACTTGTAAATAGGTGAGAATTGTTAGCCGGAAGGTCATCTGCCATACAAAATCTCTCTGGTCCATGTCAACATGGAGAAGTGTTTCATATATATGTATATAATGCAGATGATGTTTTCAACTGAGATGCTACAATCATATTTGTTTTTCACGCACGTCAATTCTGTGTATGTATATATATTTACTAATTTCCTGATATATACATTGATATATACATTGTTTTGATGCACCATTTTTTATCATTAATAAAACTGTCAGAATTTTTATGACATCAGAATGTTACTATTTACTGTAAAACTTCAAATATGATAGATTTTTTTTTCTTTTTTTTTTAAATATAAGGTCTAAAAGATTTAACCACTGTTTTACAGACTTGTAATGTTATCTCTTTTATTTTAATTTCAGTTTTGCAAAGCTATAAAAACTGATATTTAATGAATCAAGATATTGCTATTACAACAGTGAAAATTCTGTGTAAAACTGAATTTCAAGGAAAAATAATTTAATTTAAGAAATATGCTTGTTTCAAATTCATTTAATTAACTTCAGGATTAATGATTACAAAATAGTTTTTATCTTGCATGAAAAAACAAACAACAGAAGTATATATATATATATATAATCTCACTGAAGCTTTCAGTAGTATAATTTCTTTAATTCAATATTTTGATATAAGATTATTAAAGTTACCATGAAGAATTTTGATATTACTTATTTGTTAAATGGGTATCTTGATTCTTTTTTCTTATTTTAATTAGAAACTAGTAAGTAGATTATAGAAATGATTTTAAGTAAAATATTTCAAATAATTTATGTAGATTAGTTTTCATGTTCTTGCACAAAATATCTTGTAAACATCTAGCTTTAAATTTATAGCAGTTAGCAATTAGAGGAAAAAGAAAAAAAAAAGACAAACATTTTAGGTTTCTTGTCATTGAATTACACGTTTCTTTTTAAGAATACAACCGGTAGCGTTATGCCTTGATTAAAAAGCTTCTTTATATCTAGTAGGTTAGTCTTACCTTGATTATTGTACAACTTAAAAAAATATGACTATAAACTTGACAAGCAGTACCCAGTTATTGTGGAAAGATTATAAAATAAAAAATTAATTAATTTTGTTATTTCATCAGATTTGAAAATTCCTTTCAAAATGTTCTAATGATATGTGTTTGTATGATAGAAAAGGCAGTATAGTGCAAATGAGATGAGGAAGCAGTTGACTATTAAAGCCATTAACTAACATATATATGAGAACAAGTGCACTGGTATAGATAATAGGATTATCTTTTGATAGTGGAAGGTATCCAAGATAGCAAAGGACCATCAATGGCATAGAAAAAAAAAATGAGGAAATTACTTCTGAGGATGTTTTACCTCAGAGATAAAAATGACATGGGATCAGAAAGAATAGTGATATAATAAACTGATCAACACATGCCAACATAAAAAAAAAGACAAGATTAATATCTTGTCAATGATAATGAGACTGGATATAATCTTAATGTTGAAGTAGCTTTGATTCTAAATGTTATAATCAGGAGGGGTTAGTGGATTTTTACTCAATGAGACTTAGAATATTTTGCTATATTTATTATATACTATAAATTCTTTTATATTTTTAGTTTCTAATTAACTTAAAAACTGACTCAATAATTATGGAGTAAATGGAAATTAGTCTATTTCCTTGTTGCAGTATTAATGTAAATTTATATAAACCAGGGCATTAGCTCAGATGTTCCTTTATGTCCAATTATCTCATCACCTTTTGTTCATTAAAGAGTTGTTCGTTCTCATTTTCAACCCCTTTTTTTAATCATTTTATATGTATCGTGACCTCAAAATCTTGTGTAATTAATAATAATAATTTTTTATTAATCCTTGAAAATTAAGACTGGTTTATATTTTTGAACTAGGTCATTTTGTTAACCCAATAAGGTCATGAAACTAGATTTTAATTTCTAGCTAGAACCATTTTACATATATTGTTTTGAAAAAACATGAACTTCAAATCACCTTATTTTCCCAGCTCTAAAATCTGAGGCATCTCTAATTGATAATTAAAGACAAAGAATAGTAAAATGTTAAATTATTCTATAAATTTGAAGTGCGCAAATAAAATGATTCACTTAAAAAAAATTAGTATCCCAAATCTTACGTCTAACAGTAGAAACAAAGTAAAATGGTCAATCCTTTAAAGTTAATAAATCCTTTCTGTTTGAAAATCTTTAACTTATCATTCTGATTCATCTATTTATTTTCCCTTTTGAAGCTTATTTAAGGTCAGCATTGAAAAGAAAAAGGAAAAATAATCTTCATTTACATTAAATGCAGGCTGGCTGTTTCAAATCATTATGGCTGAAAGTATGCTTGTCTCCAAAAATAGGGAATACATTGATTTAAAGAAAAACACTTTTTTAAAATTTAAAAAAAAATCATTTTAAATTTAAAAATTGAAATTAAAAAAAATTTCCCTCACTTTCTTTCTCTCTCACTTTCTCCACCTCTACTAGTTTTTACTTTCATCGATACTTGAAGCTTAATATATTTTGGGGTTTGCTTATATTTCTTTTTTTACCTCCCATTTTCCTTTTTTGGCTCTGTGTTGCAATGGATTTTAAATGCATCTTCTGTTAAATGTAGTGGAACATTCTATCAAAACCTCAAAGGTTATTTGCATAAACTGATGATCTTCGCTGAACTTTGCTCTATATTTATGAGAAATTTGCTAAGGATCTTTTAATTATGAAAAGATGAAGTCTTTTAACCAGCCCCTACTGATTGTTGATGGCTACTTGCATGCAAATTTCTGAGAATCTGTTTAGTTCGCAATGTCTTATTGATTTCTTTTATGACGTATGCATGGTTTGCTGTGAACATGCACACATTTTTGCAGGCACATGCAGTCGACGTTTTCTTCTACTCCCTATATTGAACTCTCCTTAACAAAACACTTGTGATAGTATTAATCGCATGTATTAAATGAACTATAGCATATCTAGCTTCAAAGACTGAAGTCTAACAGAGCTTGTTTGAGATACTGAGTCATCTGATTTCTCCCATTTCTGTAAAATAGAAATTTTTTCAAGGTCTTTACTTGTTTTTTAGTCTGAGTTTTTGAATTTGAAAATACTATATGAAGAGACAAGCCAAAAATAAGGTAAACAAAATAACTGAAAAATCTTTTTGTTTTTCCTATTTGGCCAGTTACTCATATTTGTATTTTTTATACTTAAATCTTGCATTACAGTGATACCTTGCAAAATGGCTGGCTTTGAAATAGAAATTCAAATTGCCTCAGTAGATATTATTGTTTTCAAAAGCTATAAAAATATAGAGATTTAAAAACCAACGTTTATATACAAACTAAATCTTAAAACAGTAATTAATATAAAATTATTTTGAAAAAAAAGTAAAATAATTTTACTAAAATTATTGTTTCAGTATGGAAAATTCCATATGTGAGCACTGTTTCTTTTATATGTATTTTATATCCTTAATAAAAGGTCTTATATTAAATATGTTTAAGTTCTTATAATTACTATAAGGCATATATTCACACATGCAAGATTATGTATATCACTGACTCATAAAAGAAATTATTGCATGGACATACACAAATAAACACATTAATAACAACACCTTCTGAAAATAGAATTCTCTATCTTGTATTATCATTTTGTATTAAACTTTAAGAAATAAGATGACTGCTATCAGAAATAATTTATTTAATTAGAAGACGATAATTAAATTCTTTATTTTCTGGTTGTTTGCAAGCAGTTTATAGTGTAGCATAGAGTTAGTATTAATTTTGACAAGTTACTGGAAAAAATAATTTTAGTAATTTCTCTTAGGGAATATACTTTTTCGATATTTTGTTTCATTCATATAAGATGCACTGAGGTATTTTAATTATAAATTGCATCTGATATTTTTTTCCTTAAATTAAAAATATTTATAGTTAAAGTTATTCTTAAAATGCTATTTCGAAAGTACTAAATATTTATTTACATATTGTTACTAGATAACCTCTCCTAGAGAAAGGATTTTCATTTAACTAGTCCATAGTATTTGTTATTTGAATGATAGTTATATATCTTTATTTCCTTTCTTTTTTAGAATTTATTCATTGTAATTTTTGGTTTTTATCAAGTGTAAATGATCTTGCATGATCCTTTCATTTTCTATTGATTTTATGTAAAGGCATATAATCTTATAGTTTAACTAATTTTAAGTCTTGAGACTACCTATGAAGCTCAAACTGCTAATTTTTATAAGGACTGATATAATTAAAACAGGCATTATTTTTTTAGTACATGTAATGAGGTTCTGCAGTTGCTTTCAATAAAATATTTTCTTAAAAAACCTGCTCCTCAAAAGATTCTAAAATTAGTATCATTGATTCTGCTTAGAAAATTTTCTTTGTTTGCTACTGCTTGTTAATGTACTAATGAAAATTTTGTTCTGTAAGAACTTGGCACTGGATCTCTGGAGCTCTGTAGGATATTCTAATTACTGATGTATTCTGTTGATTTGTTTTCTTCAGTTTCAGAGCACATATTTGAATTTTCCATTTTTCCAATCTATACAATTAGGAATCATTAATAAAACTGTTCATTTTAATTAGTCCATGTGCAGAAAGTTGAAGATTTTTCAGTAGTTAACATTCTACATCAATTAATTTTGCCATAATCTGTTTCATGAACTGCATAGCCTAGTCATCTACATACATATACTCTTAATGTTCATTGTTTGGTGCAGTTCTACTAATCAAACAACTTTGGAACTTGAGTATTTCTGAATTATCAGATATGCTTGTCTACCAGAATTTAGTGATTTAAAAAGCATCAAAGTTGTTTTTTACCTGGTTGTAAAATAACTGTGTACAAGGAAGAAGACTGTGCTGGTTTGGACACATGATGTGTATGGATGAAAATAACTATATAAAGAAGTGCCGATAACTAAATGTAGCCAGGACTTGCAGAAAAGGGAGATTCAGGAAGCCATTGGATGAAGTAGTTAAGGCTGACCTCAGGAGTCTGAACTTGATTAAAATGACGACAATGGACTAGGATCTCTGACGGTATTAAGTTCTGGTAATGATCCATCTCCATCAACAAAACTGAGTTCTGGAAGTGATATGTATTGTGCTCTCCACTCATGTGCATAAGACCTACTTCTCCCTGTCTCAACTCCTGACTCCAGCAAAATACCAACCATATCATCCCACTTTCTTGTCCTTTCCCTCTGACAACTGTATCATTTTCACTACTCTTGCTGCTTGCTGCCCCTACTCTCTTCCACCTCATGGCTCCTTGCTTATCCACCCTTCAATACTACCCATTATAGCAGTTTGGCTGCTCCTACAGTTCATATTCTGGTAGTTTTGCAGCTCCTTCTGTTCATATTCTGTTTCTTCCCTTCTACTAGATGTCAGTAGTCATGCAGACTCTCAACAAGAACCTGCACTGCCTTCATTTATTATAGTTCACTCCTCTTGTCCATTAGCATGAAGCTGCCCTCTCCCACCGGACTTGTAGTTCTGAAAGCTGCATGGTGACCTCAATGGTGCAGGCAACATGAAAAAAAGCACTGAGTTCATGCTGTAAAGTGGCTACCATTAGGAAGAGCATCCAGCCATAACAACTGTGCCAAAACAGACATTGGAGTTTGATGCAGTCCTTGAACACATTGAATCCTGTCAGACCATCCAACCCATACCAACATGGAATGCAGAGGTTAAATGATAATGATATTAGGAAATTTTTATTATTTTAGCATATTAGCATATATTAGGAAATGCTTTCAGAGAATTGATGTCGTTAATAGGTTTTTGTCTCAACCAACTAAGGTGAAAATAAATTACTGTTGTTGTTTAGCCCCAGGTCATCCTGATATGGCAATTTGTGATCAAGGGTGTCAGCCAAGACCATCTTGTCTTTATACGGGCATTGTTTAACTATATCATTCTTTTTACATCTAATAATCCAAGTTTTCTTCAATTACCATACAAAACAGATAACCTTAAATTGATATTTAAAATGTATTTAAAATAGTCTCATGTAAAACCAAATTTTAATGGCTTTGAAATTAATGTTCTTAAATATTAATTTATTATTCCTCCCTTTCAAGTTTAAGATAAATAAATCACCTCTGCAATTTCATTCATAGCTGAAACTTGTAAAAATCTTTCTTTTTTTCAAGTTGTCTTAGAGTTTTCTGTGAGGACATTACCTTCTTAAAATAGTATCCCTATTTCTCTTCAATAAAAGATTTAACTATTAAATAAGATAAATCATTTGCTTAACAATAAATTCTGACATATTTTCTTATTTTTAATTTGGCCTAATTTTTACTTTGGGTAAACACAAGAATCAGCAAAGAAATCCTGTACAATTCAAAATATTTTAAAAATTGATAAACAAGCTGAAATGAGATAAATTGCAATGGTTGTAAACATTATTTAAATGAATTAATTTTTTTTCATGATTCTTTAAAACTAACCTTCTTTTGGAGTTACTTATGTATTAACAGTAAAATATTTTAGTTTACTACTTTTTATTATTATAACGAGAAGCAAAAATGTTGGAACATATCAGTGCTACCCCTTTCTGAGTTTGTTTTACTTTGCCATAACTAGTGGCATTGATGAAAGAAATAGTGAAGGTAGCATTTCCCACAATTCAGATACAAATGAAATCGTAGCTAAAATTTGGTTCAATGTTTACTTTCCCTACACTTTTTCATACTGATAAGAAAGGAATATACTTTTACTTGGTGAGTTTTGAGGCAGAGACAGTGCCCATGACCCCTGCAGACACTCTGAGTCCAGTGAGGTTGATTCTATTAATGTTCCATTTAAACTGTTGCAGTCTAGCATTTACAGGAATGATATCAGTTGTGAGAAGATTCCAGAGATTTGGTGTTCTGGGGAGAAAGGACTGAGAATAGTGGTTAGTATGGAGTCAGGAGCTGAGTAGGTTGAACATAAGAAGGGTGACAAGAAGTGGAAAGATGTGTGGGTTGGGGATGCTTGAGCAGTAGAGGTATGAGATAAGTTGACTTTGAAGAACTGACATCATTATCTAATAATAGCAAAATGAAGTGGAGACAGCAACCTCTGTGTCAAAGGCTGGTATGTGTCCAGTAATTGAATGCCAGTTAGTCTAGTGGCTTTCCCTGGATGTAATCCTGAATGTCTGTGCACATTTCCAGATGTGGGCTTCAATTGAATTTTTATTTTATTGAATTGAGAGGGAGTGAAATACCTTCTGGTCCTAAAGAGAAGGGCTAGCTTTGGGATGCACTCCTAGCTTTGCTAAGGATATTCTTTTCCCCTGTAGAGATCTTCAGTGATATGAGACCCAGCATTTAAGGTGATTTTAAGGGTTCAGATTAGATGTGGTGTGGTAACTAGTATGAGTGGTGCCTAGGATTTTTGCCGTTAAAAGATAAAAGCTTGGCATAGTATCACTGGAAGATGCTTTTAAACTTTTTGTTTATAGAAACAAAGTTTGCATTTTGTGTGTGGTTAATGAATGACAAATGAAAGTCTGTGAGGAATAAAGGGTTCTGCCATCTGCATAAGGGTTGGTGTTGTTGGATATGGTAGCAAGTAGGTTATTGATGTAGAGAAGGAAAGGAGTACGAGACAAAACCAAACTGAGGAACACGAGTTAATTGAGAGCATGACAAGAGAGAGCCCCATTAACACATGCCACAATGGTATAATTGTGGCATCTGATAATACAAGAATTGAGAGATGGATGTATACCAGAGATGAGAAGTTTTGATAGGACATTTGCATGCTAGACATGGTCAGATGCTTTGCTGATGTTTAGAGTAACAACATTGTTTTTACTGAGCCTCTCTAAAGCAAGAGCTGTCCAATGCTGCATGACATTAGAGAGTAGGTCTAGGAGTTTGACTCTGCAGAAGCCATACTGGTGATCACTGAGGGGAGAGATGGTCTTTGAGGTGTTAGCGAATGTCTTTGGTAATGATTGTTTCTTATTATTCTGGAGATGTTAGAAGTGAGGGCAATAGAACAAAAGTTGCCTTTGTCAGAGAGGTTACCATTCTTTGGGCATATCCTCATTGAAAGTGAGAAATTAAAGAATATGTGGGGTATAGAAACCAATTCTTGAATCTGTTATTTAAATGTTATGGAAGGACATTGTTAAGGATGATGGCCTTGTTTGTTTGAAGAAGCTTGAGCTATTTCTGCACTTGGCATGTGTGTATGCGAGGAAGGGAGCCTACTGGAGTGGAAGGATAGGTTTGGAAGGGATTGGTCAAGGGTTTGTAGTCTGGAATAGGATGCAGATTGGGCAGGAAAGTAGGAGGCTGTCTTCATGGAATACTGCTTTTGGAACCATTGTTGTTTAGAAGAGGAGAAATCCACAAAGTAGCTGGAGATACTTTGGCTAGAGACCAGAAGAATCAACTGCAATTTGGAAGGTAGGAGCTGTATGATGCATGCAGCTGTGTGATGCATCCTTTGCACAATGAATACTGGTCTTAAAAGAGTTGTGCTGCTGTCTGAACCCTGCCCACTTTTGGGGAGTAGGTGGGAATCAGCAGGTGTCAGAGGCCAATCATCAACCTTCAAGTTACTGAAAATTGAATGTAATAGATGGGAATTGGAAAAAAAAGTGTCTTCTACTGGATAGCTTAATATCAACACACACAATTTTTATTTGCTATTCATGAAATATGATTAATTCTGAAATCACTAAGAACTGAATAAATACACATTTTGACCAAGTTAATAGCTCTTATTTTTTCAGTAGATGTCATACATAATAGACAGATTAAGGATCTTCCATCCCCAACAAATGGACATTTCTTTTTACCTTTTTAACTTGCCTACTGTAATACTATAATGATGGTGATGTAAAAAATATTCTGAAATATTTCCAGAAGGAAATCAATATGAATGTTTTCAAATTATAATGATTAAGAATAATTATGTGTGACAAAGTGATCTTAGAATGAAAGAAATACATTTACTTAGTAAACCTATATTTAAATTAACTAAAGAGTTTGGTATTATTTTTATGAATGACATTAGCTATAATATTTGAAAAAAATAAAGACAGACAAAAACAGTAAATAAATAAAAGCCATCTTGTATAATTTGTTTCTACTTTTGTTTAAATAATCTATTATTTTATGACTTCTCAATACAATTGTCTGAATGCATTTATGTATAAATATATTTATATAAACTAACTTTATTGGAAATTAAAATTTATTCAATAAAAATGGAGAAAATATAGATTTTTCAAAATTATACATTTGAGGGCTTTTTCTGTTATCAGTGTCCTTTATCAATGTTAAATGCTTCTAAAATGAAGAAAATCCATAATAGCTAATGTTGGACAGTTTAGTTCCATCAATATTTTACAGTTATAATTATATTAGTTCTGTATAACATTACTCATTTAGACCAATGTGTTGTATGTTTGCTTGCATGTATGTGTTAGTTTGTTTCTATGTATGAAATACAGAAATGTTTAATTGTTTAGTTGGATTAAACTGTTGTGAACCCTGGCCACATAAGATAATTGAACACCAGCTTGCATGACACATCTGCTGCAGGTATTTCATTATGTTTCTGGATAAATTACTAACTCTGTGCCTCAGTTCATCTATTTTCTTGCAGGTAATTTTTATAGCCTGTGTCTTCTGATAAAAAAAAAAGACCGCATTATTATATATTGAAGATCTTTCATCATTGGAAAAGGTAGAGTAGTAAATTTGCAGAGACTAAAAAGTTGGGGGAGCCAAACTATAGTCCTCAGGACACATGCAACTTACAGGGAATGGAGTCTATGTAGAGTGCAAATACATTTTTTTAAAACTGAAAAATACGTAATTTTACCTTTTGTCTTTCAGTTGTTTTAGTCATTGGATTGCAGCCATGATGGGGTTAGTCAAACAAATCAATCCCAGTACTATTAGGTCCTCCTTAATGACAAATGTAAATTGGTGTAGATAAGAAATCAAGGTCAGTCACCAACCTGTAGGCAACAGATGCACTTGACTAGGGACTCAGAGGTGATATTTATGGCTGAAGAAGCTAATCTCTGAATGGCAACCTATAGTACACTTGCTGCACAGGAAAACTGATAACTGCAGCAGGGAAATTATTGTAACAGATTTCTTTTTCATTTTACTGTTTAGGAAAAAAAAAAAAAGGTTCATTTTACCCTCTGCTGTAGTGAAAATTGAATATAAATCTCTTTGCCCTATCAAGCAATGCAATCGGCACCTGTCACTTTCTGTATGTCCACACTCATGTCAGTCACATTAGAAAATCTTCCTATGTCATAGCTTTAGGCCAAACTCCTGTGGCTATGCTACATACGTTGTGCATGTCTGACCCAGCACAAGCTTTGCTGCATGAGTAGAACATACATGCTCAGCATGGTTGGTTCAGTTCATCCTTATTTGGCACATCCTTCTGTTAGGAGAAACTTAAGCACTGTAGATAGTAGTTGTTAAGATTATGCTCATGGTTCATATTTGTTGTCCAACTCTTACTGCTGTAGAGAACAATACTCAATATGCAAACTCTGTGCAGGGAATTTGGTGATGGCAGTGACTTTTATTTTACCACACTATATTAGAAAACTTTGTGTGGATATGTGTATTCAGGAATGCATGTATGTATGCAAGAGTTTGTGTGAAGGTATGTGTATTCATGACGGAAGGTATGTGTCTTTAAGGGTGAATGTATTTGAGTAAAAGTGTGTATATTTATACATATGCATGTACATGTGTATATGACTTTGCATGTATGTGTAAAAGATTGGAACATTTACATAACACTGACATAACTGCAAGAAGCAAACATTATTAATGTGTCTAGAAGAGCAATGTTGAATAACATTGGAGCCACAGCCGAGAATACAGGTGGAACGTTTGAAGAATATTGTAATATATATATGGAAAGAGAATATTCATACATCTATTTCACTAACATACTAGACAATCTGGGTAGGTTAACTAATATCTATCCATGCATGCATGCATGTAACACAATTCTAGGAATGATGAATTATGTACATATGTACAGCTGTTTATATATTTATGCTGGTGGGACAGACATTTCATATATATATATATGTGTATGTATATATATATGTGTATGTATGTATATATATATATATATATATATATATATATATATATATATATATATATATATATATATATATATATATATAGATAGATAGATAAATACATAGATAGATAGATATATGAGAAAAAAAAAGTTCAAGTAGAGCAATTCAGAATTTTTGAGGAGACCAAAAACAGAAAAGATAATTTTTATATATATAGATATATATAATAATAATAATTAAGGGTATCTGAAAAATACCATCATGCTAGAGGTAGCAGTCAAAACCTGACTCTAAAATCACAACAGATATTCATACAGCACCAGGAGGGAAGACAAAGAGACAAAATAAGCTAGCAAAAAATTATTGGATAATTACAGATCCCGGATTTCTGGCTTTGCATAAGAAATGCATTGCCTCATCAGTGGAATATACACAAAATAGTACATAAATACAAATATATATATATATATATATACACAACATACGAATACTTACAAATATGCATGTATACACACATATATATATGCACGTATGCACATGACCATTTAAAATTACCTGTCTAAACTCAACGTGCTATATGGTCAAAATACCACTGCAGTGAATATAATAAAGTAAATAAATAAATTTATATAAATAAGGATAAGATCGTTATTTAAAATACCGATCATATTAAGTCGCTAGCATGGGAATAAAACCTCATAGGTAAAAATTATAATTAAAACTATAATTAAGGGTATATAAAAGATACCATCATGTTAGAGATAGCATTCAAAACTTGACTCTAAAACCACATCAAAAATTCATACAGCACAAGGAGAGAAGACAAAGAGACAAAATATATATATGTGTGTATGTGCAAATATATATATGTATATATGTATGTGTAAATATGTATATTTATATATATATATATATATAATGTTAGATTGGAGCCTGGTGTAGCCATCCGGTTGCACCAGTCCTCAGTCAAATCGTCCAACCCATGCTAGCATGGAAAGCGGACGTTAAACGATGATGATGATGATGATGATATATATATATATATATATATATATATATAAAATGTTTATATATATTTTTTATTTATTTATTTATTTATGTGTTTCAGCCAAGTGGCTGCGGTCATGCTGGTGCACCACCGTGGATTATATATATATAATGTTTATATATATAT
>NC_068985.1:82453971-82475562 GCF_001194135.2 Octopus bimaculoides
TATATATATGTTTATGAATATATATGTTTATGAATATATATATGTATATATATATGTTTATGAATATATATATGTATATATATATGTTTATGAATATATATATGTATATATATATGTTTATGAATATATATATGTGTATATATGTTTATGAATATATATATGTGTATATATGTTTATGAATATATGTGTATATATGTTTATGAATATATGTGTATATATGTTTATGAATATACATATGTGTATATATGTTTATGAATATACATATGTGTATATATGTTTATGTATATATATGTATGTATGTATATGTGTATGTGTGTGTATATTACCAAAATGCCACAAAAGAGTGTGTGTTTGAGAAATTCTGATGTGGATTTTGGAATTTACCTCTAAAGTGGAATTTTTACAATGTTTATGAATCAAAAAATATAATTTGCGACAAGAAGTAACCGAACTTCCAGATTGCAAACATTGAATGTCTTTAGAATCCACCATCTTAAACTCAATGATTACCTGATTATGTTTACATGTGTATGTGTGTGTGAGTTGTGCTGCATCTTGTAACTGTCTATTTACCTATCTCTGTCTGTCTTACTTCGTCTTTCACACATTCCACCTCTATATATATACCAAACTCTCTCTCATCTTCTCTCTGTATGTATATCTCTCAGGCATGCTGTTCCCCACTCTCTCTCTTGATATAACATGTAATGCAGATTAATCACAGAAAACAACTTCGTCTATGTACCCCTTTCTATCAGTCTATCTCTTTGTTTTATGCTTTTCTCATTGTATACTTCCCCACTCTATAAATTTTTGCTACACACTCTCTCTCTCTCTCTCTCTTATTCACTCTTTCTCTATGTATGTAGAAATTGATATCTATGTTTGTGTTCAATCGTATGGACCCCAGTAATTAATTTAAGTTTGCCACATATTTTATCAGAATATTTGTTGAATCACTAAGTTAGAGGATATAAAATGACACCACATAAACAACACTGGTTGTGAAACAGTCTCAGATGCACACACTTGGGCATACACACACACACACACATGTATACACGTGTGTGTGTATGTGTGTGTTTTTCACAAAAAACGTCCCCCAAGAACTTTATTTATTTAGTAGTTTATTCTAAGTGAAGTATATTATTTTGTGTTACTAGTTCACTATAATGTTAATTCCTTGAGTCTTTGCCTCTGACAAGGTTAGAGATTTTGGGTAGCATGTGTGCAAGTGTATGTGTGTGTGTGTGTGTGCGTGTGTGTGCGTGCGTGTGTATTAGGTTACATTAAGTGCTACTGCTAAAATATAGTCCGCTACAACCTGTTACTTGGGATGTTATGAATGACATGTTAGGCTGATGAGGTGGATTGTTAGAAACCTAGCAGGACAAAAACAAAATTTGTCAAAATAAGGGATGGCCTCAGTACAGGTTCAACATCTAACAGTGGTATGTGAGACATAAAAGTACTCACCATAGTGAATAAGTGCACTGTAGTACCACTTTTGGAGTGATGGTCTCGTAGTTATTTTCAGAATGGTTCCTCAGTCATGTTAGGAATGGGAGTGACCTATTTGCACTACTCTGCTGCTTTGTGAATGAGAGTAGCAGAACAGGAGCTAGTGCAGTACATCATCAACATTGTTTAACATCTGCTTTTCATGCTGGCATGTGTTGGATGGTTTGATGTGGAGCTGGCTAGCAGGGAGCCGTCCAGATTATAGCCATCTGTTGAGGTATGGTTTCTATGGCTGGATGCCCTTCCTAATCCCAACCACTTAAAAGTGTGCTGGGTGGGTGCTTTTTGCATGACACCAGAATGAGTGCATTTTCGCAGTACTGGAACGGGTGCTTTAACACAGCACCAGCTTGGGTGCTTTTCTTAGTGGCAGTGACACCTGTAAGGACAAGCCGGTATATGTGGAAGATAGCAATTTTATTTAGCTTGACATGTCTTTTCAAGTACAGCAAATTGCCACATCCCATGGTCTATTGTCATTTCCTCAGTGAGGCTCAGCATCCAAAGATCCTCCAGTTGTCTTCAGTCTTGTCACAGGACTGGTTATCACCTCCTGAAATGTAGATCAAGATTTTGAACCTTATAGGTGGTAACTGTTTTTGCAGCAATAAAGGCATCATATATTCTCTGCTGATGAAATACCACTGCTTCCATAGCTTCTGAAGGCACACGACAGAAGTAGCTTTGGCATTGGCTGTTGTAATGCTGTTGTCACCAAGATAGTTCCATCCTTGTTGCTGCTAGTCTTTAAGAAGTGCAGTCATCAAAGAATCCATAATTGAGTAAGACTGTTAACATTGAATTTAATGAACAAGTATAACTAAATATGCATAAATATGAATGTGCATGTGTATATGTCTATGTATTTGTATGTACCTGAGTATGTACATGTATAAATATATGTGTATGAATATTTTCTGGTTCACTTTTAAAACTTATAACAAAATAGTATCAATAGCCAAAGTTTGAATTGAAAACATATTTATGTAAATATAAAAAAATGGTATTACATGATAATTCAAATTTTTCTATTTCTTTCTAAGTTAGTAATTTTAAGTTTTAGTTGAAATATTTCATCAACGCAGAAGTGAACTCTAAAGATTACTTCTACTTAGACACATATGAGTCAAAACTTTTTCTGAAGAAAAGGAAATTAATTTTATTGCATATTAAGAATTTATGACTATAATTCAAAGAACTTAAAATTTTTGACAATCAAAAATCTTGAAAAATATTGCTTTTTTTTCTCTTTAGAATGGTTTTATTTTCTTTTAATTCATTCTCTAGTGTATTTAAATGCTAATTAAAATTAGAATTTTCCTTTTTACCTTGGAGAATATTTATTGTAAAGTTTAGGTATTAAAAGAAGTACAGGTTATGTATAAATTTTAAATTTAATATTGTAGTAAAACTTAAAAGAATGATTTTTAGATAAAGAAAGGGAAACTTCTTTTAATTAAATAAGAGAACATTATAAAATGTTGCATTTAGTTCCCCTGTTTTAAGTCAGTGATTCAGAAATTAAATGGCTGGAGCTCATCTTGATAAGCTTCATTACTCAGCACCCTAAAGCAATGTTTGGTTTTCCATATTAAGATTCTTTTAAAAATGTATATTTGTAATTGTTCATATATTCACTTTCATGTTGATTTTATTTCCCTATAATTTTTTAAAGTCTATTTTATGTATGTATTTAATATAGACCTGAAAGTGAAGTTGATTTAAATAATGACTTAAAAAATTAGCTTACTTTTAGCTTATTTACACATTTTAAACCAACTTTTATATAAAAATATAAATATATATATGTGGTGTGTGTGTGATATATACATGTGTGTGTATATTATACATATATGTGTGTGTGTGTGTGTGTGTATATATATATACATATATTCATACACTTTCACGCATACACTAATATGCACACATATAGATATTTTATTGGCCTTTTAAATTGATTGTTGTGAGATAATTGAGATGATCAAAAGCTCTCTTAATGCCTCTGAGGGCAATGTTATAATTGCGCTCTTTATCAAACAGGAAGATCAATCTAGATGTACCTAATAAGTGAGATGTATTGTGTAAGTTTATTGAGGAACTTCCTGTTTCAAACATTTTAATTGCATTAATATCTTAATACTGACCTTGCACATTTACCTAAGTGAATATACTTAGCTTTCAATTAATATGCAAAAGTGTGTATGCATGAATATATGCATGTGAATGCATACTTATTTGTGTATTATATACTGTGTATTATTTACCATTTTTTAAGTAAATTTGTTTGATTTTTTTTAGCTTCCCTTTCCACTCATTGGTACTTTAAATGGTGTTCAAATGTTTGCTGCATCAAGAGATATGGAACTGCAGTCAACTACTACAGAAAATTCTAAAGTGTTTTGGAAAGTATTTCAAAACAGGTAAGTACCTGTTCAATTTATTTTGTTTGCATTATACATTTATTCACCTGTTCAGTTGGTTATTTTAATTTACTTTTTCAATTGATTGTTTTGTTTCAATTGTCTTTTCACTTGGGCTGTTGTTTTTTTAAAGTACTCTGGAATTTTTCTTTTACCTTTGCTAATTGTGATCTTAGGTAACATACGGCTTATAAATTAATGATTTGAATCACTCCACTGAATTTATGAAGGCTTTCAATATAGTACTCATAACTAGAACATATCAGAAATATTTTCATATATGGGCATAGATTATTTGATAGAAAACCAGATTAATCACTTTGTAAAAGAATTGGTGAAAATTGTAATGAATTAGAAATCTAAGAGGAATCAAGGAGCAATAAATTTGAAACTAAAATTGTTCAGGTTTGATGATTAAAAATTGGGAATATTTGTTTGTTTTCATGTTTAATTTCTTTCATTGTAAATATTAGTTGGACTAAATGCATTTCTGTCTTTGATATGCCATTAGTAATGATTAAATGTTAGAATTCAAGATTTAGAAATATAAATTTGCATTGATTAATTGCTACCAGTTGTTAATCCTTGTTTATGTTGATGTACATGCTTAACCAAAAAACAAAATGTATAAACAAGGTGTACATTTAAAATATTCAGATTAGTTACATTTTTTTTACTGTGAACATGTGTTTTTGAATTATCTGAAAATTCTTTGCATTTATGAATTAATATGATAGAAAATTAGGATTTAATATACAATAAATATGGTAGAAAGTATAGAATGCTTATCTCTTTAAAAGAATGTATTGGAATATTTTAGCCATTAATGTACTGAGAAAATTATATATGCAAATTTTAACAATGAACAAAATAAAAATGTATTCTTAAAGTTTCTAAGATAATTAACATGAAATGAACTCAGTTTTTTCTTATTAATACAATTTGCAAAAAGGAATGTTATTACATGCAATTGATTTTATTTACTGTTACTTAAGGAATTTGTATTAAGTCCATGTTTGGCAATTGAATATGAATTTTAAGAATGAATATTTTAATTGGAAGGTGAAAGTTATTTATGCTATACAATAGCGATGATTAGTAGACAGTGGGATAGTCTATATTCACAGATTTTGTTAAATCTTCAAAAGAGTTATGAAAGTCTTTATTCTTTCAACGTTTTCTTTGTGAACATTTATAACAGTAACGGGATTGATAATTTACTAAGCATCTGAATCTCAAAATTTAAGTTGAAATTTCATAGAATACATTTTAAAATGAAAGCATAATACTATTTTTGTTTAAAGTTTAATTAATGCTCTGAATAAAAATGATTAACAAACAATACACTTGACATTAAGAGATAAAATATAAAACGTAATTCTCAACCGCATAGTTTCAATATGCAAATAGTTAAAAATCATTTAGCACATAGAAAAGCCTATCTCACTACAGACCAAAAATAACTTATATTCTTTATGAAATATATATTCATGTATATAGTTTAAATTCATCAGCACCATAGCTCTAATCATTCAAGGATTTAGTCAATTACTTATGGCAAGAAGATTCAATGCATGAGTATTTTTCTTATTCAATCATTTATTCCAATATTGTATTTACACTTAGTTTTATCAGTAATTGAACAATGAAGAGCTAATTCAACTAAAGTGTAATTTATATTTATCAAATCATTTGTAAAGGATTCTAGAGAATCTGGCATTGTATTGTACTAACTAATTGTACTGATCTAAAATAGCATTTTGAAAAAGTGAAATTATTTGTCATAGTTTTGGTAAACCAACATGATATGCCTTCAAATTTTGTTTCATATGAATAAAAAAAAATGACACTGTAATATATTTATCAAAATTTAAAATCATTTTCTTAGCATAGTGTACATTTACAAATATTTTAGCATAGTGTATATTTATAAATATAGGTCCACATGTATTATTTTGATTGTCTTTTATCTTGAAAACAAGGAAACTTTAGAGCATTGAATATCATACTCATGCCATCATTTTAAACCTTGAGCTTTTGTTTGGAGTTTATTTCAATAAATACCTCTTAAATGAAAGTAAAATTTGATTGTAAATTAAAGATGTATAAGTCATCATTATGCAATGTTTTAAGGAAAATATCTTTTAGAGGATATTTGTTTAAGCAAAAAATATTTGTTTCCATTTTGCACTTTGAAATAATGAAAGTGTTTATATATATAATTATCAAGTACTATTAACTAAAGTCACTAGTTTATTTAATAGCTAAAACAAATTCTTTTTGAAAATTTTTAATGTTTGGATTATTGATTACCACTTTGGAAATTATTAGTGAGGACAAGCATCCAGATTTGAGTTCAAATTTAACTAGATTTGATTTTTCTTCTGATTCTTCTATTAGAAATTTACTGATTATCATTAATTTATTGGGTTATTGGGTGCAAACAGTTTCATGTGGACTAAATAGTGTCTAATTATCTACTTAACTTTTCTGAATAACATTATATCTATATTCTTTCCCCTTTCTTCTGTAATTCATAAATAAAAAAAAAACCTTCAATTCACTGGAATTCAGTTGTCAATAAGGAAACCAATATAGTGGAAATATATCATGTAAATTAATCTAGGACTTCTTGTAACTGGTTTCTGCTGTTAGTTATATATGTCCATAGGAGTTTCCTTAACACTTTCAGGTATGGACAACTTTTTTACATTCATCAAATAGTTAAAATATTATTGAGAAAATAGATTTAGACAACTTTTTTCTCACATTAATTCCTTAACTATTACTTTGTTTTCAGTTTCATATATTTTTATCACAAAAGAAGTTTGAATGCATCTCATAACAGATTTAAATAAATGGTTTCTCATGCATATTCACAAACAAGAAAAAGTTCAGTTATCTTTCTTGAAATAAAAACATAGGTTTTCTGCATGACTATATTGTGTGTTATCTGTCGTAATTGATTCAAATTATAATTCATTCATAATTAGTTGGAAAAGTTTCAAATGGTTGTGAGTCTATATTATACATTACATGAGGATTTAGTTTAGTGTGAAGTTGGCTCTTTTATGAATTAATGATATATTCAAATTTCTTAAAACATGCTTACATGTTAAAAATAAATTTCTATTAATTTTTATTTATTCATTAGCAGTGATATTATCCTAATAAAATAGAGTAGACTTTTGTATTCATATGAAAGAATTTGAAAACCTTTATCCTTACTCAACAAAAATATTTGAATAGATGGTTTTTAAAAGTACAATTTTCTGTTGTTTCTCACCTAATGTTTTATATCTCACCCACTCTTAATTTCAAGTCATTTTAAAATATACATTTAATAATTTCTTCTGAAAATTTCATAGTTGCTAACAAGTAACACTTATTAATGATTAACTCTGAGAAATTAATTTCAGATTTATTCAAAAATTTATGAGACTTTTTAAATATTAAAAATTTTGCTTTATGAAAATTAGCTCTTCTTTTAGCATGTATTTTCCATCTATTTTTCAAATTGCCCTGTCTGTTACAGCATTTTACTATATACTATTCAAGTGTGTGTGTGTGTGTGTGTGCCCAACCATGTGAACTTGCATGTATTTGTGTTTTCTGTTTTCTAAACACATCACATTTGTACCTCTATGCTGGTAATAGTCAAATTCACACAAAAGCATAGAACTGCTTTTATAGAATACATTTCTAAATGTTATGAAATAGAATTTACACTTTTTTTTTTTTACCTCAGCGTAGTGAGAGAATTTTCATTGTGTATTTTTCCTAAGTCTATACTTTAGGAATATTATGTAAAACTATGTGACATATGCCCTAAACTCTCTATGTGCAGAAAAGCTAAAACACAACCTTCATGAATTCAAAGAGTAACAGCTTATAGATGAAATAATTATTTATATAGATTATTGGTGTGAGTAAAAATATAGATTATGTCTAGAGTGTAGATAACCTTGCTTTCTGCAGTGGCATTGTCATTAAATACTCTCATTTTATTTATATTCTAAGATGATGATTATAGTTTGTATCTTGGAAATTGTGAAAAACCAAATAATGGACAAACACTTTTTACATTTTACACCAACGTTGATTTGCCTTTGCATTATATCAGATATGTGAAAAAAATTCAGATCTCTAAGAATAATATCAATCTCTTGAAATAAATGAAATAAACAAATAAGCTTATTATTGTTGTTTCCTCACATAAAAATTAGTTATGCAACATATTTCTTTCCTTTCCTCTTCAGCCCCCATGCACATAAAAAAAACCTTCAACATTATGTTTGGTTACTTTATGAAAGGTTTAGAAATTAAAAAAGGAAAAATCAAACTTTTTAATGCAGCTATACATTTATTGTCCTTATTTGAAGGATGGTCTATAACCTTTGTGTAATATTGCTTTAGTAAATAATCACTCTTAAACATATCTATTTTCTTAATTGGAAAACTCATATTAACTGAAATTCTCTACTATTTATTCTGTCACACTGTATTTCTATATTTTTTATCTGCTCTTATTATTTCTCCATGTCTCTGAACTCTGTGTACAAACATGCATACTCATATCTCCACACACACACATGCACAGATACGCCTTCAAGTATAGTAAATGGATATTTTAGTTCATATATTTTTCACATATCTGATATAATGCAAAGGCAAATCAACGTTGGTGTAAAATGTAAAAAGTGTTTGTCCATTATTTGGTTTTTCACAATTTCCAAGATACAAACTATAATCATCATCTTAGTATCAGATGAATCATGGGAAGCTTATATATGCATCTGAATCTTCAGTTACCTTACATAAAGATATATTACCAGATACTATGCACTCCTACTGTAAAAAATGTTGTAACTAATACATTAGCAAACACACTATGTAGTTGTTTAATGATAATGCTGTTAAACTAATCTAATCCATTGCTTTTTATTCAGTCTGGTGAAGTTATAGGTTAATTCAGTTATTGGGAAATTGTAATAAAAAAAGTGTAAAATGGTTTTACTTTCTTACTTGATTTCCTCCATTCTTGGAGAAAATGTGACTACAAAGCTGCAATAAGAAATGAAGGAAATAAAGTTTAAATTTCTAAACAACTTAGCCAGAAGTTTGTTAATATGATAAAAAAATTGTTTTATACTGTAAACGTTCAATAAATTGATATATATTTATCAAGTAAAGGTTCTTTTTATTTGATTCTCCTTCATTTTTCTGTAAACTGATCTTGACATTTTGAGCTATTTATTGCAGTCAGATTGCTGCCTTAAGAACAAAAAAAAATTTTTAATGCTTACTAAAATATGTAATTTTATGAACTTAGCTGTTTTTCTGTTTGCTTGTAGAGAAACTTGTAATTATTTATTATGGTTATTTTATATTGTTTTAATTTATTTGCAAGCATCACTATATCATCATAACCTCTTAAGGGTCATTAGCTTTTGCATTTATTTCTCGATTAAAGAATTTATTCATCTTCACACTGCACTGAACTCTGTAAAGATGTTCAGTATGAAAATGAAAAAATGCAAGAACATTCAATATAAAATATTTGTGTAAGTATTAAACATTTTCAGTTTTTAGATATGCTTGACAACAAGGTTTTCAAATTTTATATGCTATGAAGCACAAAAATAATTGCAGGATATGAATAAATAAATATAATTTGATGTTTGTATTATAGTTTCTTGGTCATAATATACTCCAATAATATGATAGATAATATCATGTGTTGAATTTTCCTATTGGATTATAATATTTGATGTTTCCCTCCTTCTGAGGAGGGAATAAGACAGTTAAAATATTATAATTCAATCCTCCACCCTTAGATAGTTATCTGAGGGCAGTGGATTGACAGAATCAGAGCAGCAGACAAAATACCATATGGATTCACTTATGCCTTCATATTTTCGGAGTTCAAATCTCATCAAAGTTGATCCGTCATTTTTCCTGAGTTGATTTAGTTAATTGCTGGGTCGATTTTATTGAGTATACTTTCTCATAAAATTTGAAGTTTTATACAGCTCTATATTTCTAGATTCTCATGGTTTCAATCTAGAGCTGTCATTCATAATAGATTGAAAGTCAGAACCTCAATTGAATTAAACAATAAATGAATGTTTGCCAGATCAAAACCTAGCTTTGAGTGTGAATGATTATTCATCAGGCACATTTGCTGAAGCACATTTTGTTATATATGTAATAACCTCTTATAATATTCCTATTCCTTAACATACAAGTTGAAGAGTCTGCAAACTAACAGGAAAAACATCTTGGAAACACATTGATGAAAATTATTCAAATACCTAAAAAATGTTCAATATGGAACTATTATAGGTGACACGAAACATTTTAATGTTTTATTGTTGCATCTGACAAGATGTAAAGCAAATTTTAATAACATTCCGAATTGTTATTAGAAATTGGAATTAGCAAAAGTGAATAAATTACTTAGCATATTTCTAATGATGGCAGAGTGCTAGCATAGTAAAGAATGAGTAAAAGTTTAAGGATTACTACTTTTTATTAACAAATAATTTTCTGTTATTTATAGAAAACTTAATTGTATATGTGGCAAATAAATGTTCATGAGTACTGGTAAATTGTAACAATTGAACTTTGAAGATTTGGATTCTTAATATAAATATGTTATTCAAATTAAATGACAGAAATTTGAGAAACTGAATATGCAATATTTTGATAGCAATGATTAATAAATTCACATGAAAACAAAATGAATGATTCTAAAGCATAAAGTATTAAATTACCAAGAATAACTTTGGACAAGAAAGGTAAATGGATACTATGGAAAGTTAAGTAAAATGACGATGTGGAAAAAATGAATAACTATATAATATGTAAAAAATAAGAAGAAAAATTACTTTTGTGTTAACTTATGTATGCTAGCATGGAAAAGGTCAAATTAAGATTATAAAAATATTAAATTGCAATATAACAAAACATTTGAAACTGTGTTAATTGAAGTCTGCTATACATCCTTGTAGATATAGTGATGAATAGAAAGATTATCCTAACAACACAGTAGCAACACATTTATGATTTTATTAGCCATGTAAAAGCAATTTGTTCAGGTTGTATTATCCTGAATTTTATATCACTAAAATGTCTTGCCAAGCTTTATTCAATTTTCTCCTTTTTATGGAAATATGCCAATGTTTCTAAATGGCAAAAATGAGAGCTACTTTTATCACACTTCACTATAACATCTTCAAGATTATTGAAATATTAAGTAATTTTTATTCCACTGAGTAATCAAGACACTCATCTGCAGTTACTGATGTTACTTCTTTTGTTCTAACAATAACTTAATATGTATATGTAGCATCATAGTAAAATCAAAGCCCTTGCATTTCACATAAGCTTTTGATACATTCTGGCAACAATATTTTCTCAACAAGCTGCCTTCGTTTGATCTGCTTGGCTGTTATCCAACCCAGTGTTTCTATTGTGTTCTTAGCTATTGAAAGAATTATCTCAAAACTTCATCTCTCAACATTGATACTAATACATTTTCTGATGTTCATCTTGCCTATTAAAAGAGAAAAAAAATCATGTATTGAATATCTCTTGCTGATATTGACACATTGATAATTTCTACTCTGGTCATCCGATTGTCTATAAATTTATTTCAAGAATCTGATTTTGTTGAATAGAATTCAATTTATATATTTTTTATTCAACAGCAAGAATATTTCTCGAAATTCTATTGGTTGGTCAAAGATAACAATTAAAAACAAATCTTTAATGTAAAACACTCAGAAGAGCTGCCCATTTTAAAATCCTTAAACTTTTGATATACTTGCTTTCAATGCAGTGGAATTTTAATGTTGGTTATGTTTTGTAAGAAAATTGGTTGTACTGTATAATTTTATAGAATGAGATAATTTTTTTTCTCTATCTGGCAGTTTTCTTTTATCAATGAATAATCTTTTTCTGACAATTTATTTACCCTTCATTAATCACTCTCAGAAAATTTACATTTGTTATCTTTTTGTAAATTTGTTTCTTAGGCAGAATAATTTAAATGGTTCTGTACATTTGGATATTTCTTAACTAGAAAAAGAAAATGAAGAGCAAAAACAGAATCTTGCTTCAAAATATAATTTATAGTTTGACTATGTATGAAATTTTCAAAGAATTTTGAAATCTTTGTCCCTGACGCGAATACAATATAAATTCCACAATATTATTTTTTTAAATTCAAAAATTATTTATAAACACTTTAAAAAGGAGAATTTGTTTTAATTTATTTAAAATAATTTTACATGTGAATGGATATTTTATTACTAACATAATCTTGTGTGGTAATTTCTAAAATTTCATGTATTTAACTGGAAATATTTTTATAAAACTATTTTAAGATGAATCATGCATTTGCTTTCCCATTTTGTTATGTAAGAAGTAAAATATCTTTGAGTGACAGCTTAAACTTTGCTTGAACCACTGTGTTCTGTTCAAGGATGTCTTGATTTTACTGGTTAAATGAAAAAAAACTTTACTACTCAGTAATGTTTAAGTGATTTGCAATAAGAATACCATCTGACCAAGTGATGCACAATAAATAATTTTGCAAGTAGGTATTTGCAATATCTACTTTTCAAGTACATATTGCTTTGCCAAAGACTTTTAGGGATTAGGTTAAAAATTATATTTATCATACAGAAAAAAAAAAATCTTCATAGTTGTTTAATTGAGGAGAGCTCTGTACTTCCATTCTAATGACAATTTTTAAAAAGCAGACAATATACAGACAAGTGTTCACAATATATATGAATAAAGATCTAGAAAAGTTTTTACAATAGTTACTGAACACTTGAACCTTAATCTTTAACACCTAACATTGAAATTACTCCTTTCTAGGAAACTACTTTAACCCTGAACAGTTGCTAATTTTGTGCAAGACTCCATACTTAACCTACTCTCAGCCAGTCTTTTACTAATCTATGAAAATTTAAAGTAGAAAGAACCATTGTGTGCTGGGAGATAAAACTGATTGGGTTTGTTATTGCTGTTTTTTTCTGGTTTCTATGTTGTTTACTCTGATTATTTTATAAGTAAATTTTTGAAAATAAATGACTAAACCAGTGTTAAAATTTAAATCATATTTGTAACTCTGTCTTTCCTATTGTTTACATGAATTTTATTTGAATGCAATACGTCAAATATAACTGATACCATGCAATATTTCAAATACTGATTTCATGAACTACTCACACTGCTGCAGCAGTGCATGAGCAGCATATTTTGTAAATTATTCCTTATGCGAGATGAATTAGATTTTTACTTGTTGTTGTGTTGATGCCCCCAGATGATGAAGTAGACTAGCCCAATACGTAGATATAGAGGGAGAAGTCTAGACGTTGTAGTAGTTGAGTAGAGATCATCCGAATGTGCGCTATTAAGTAGAAGTCATCCGAATGTGTGCTGTTGGGTAGAGGTCTTCTGAATCTTTAAATTTTTATCAAAGAAACATATTCTGGAGTGTTCAAAATTTTATAGCATGATATTTATGCTTATAGGTACTGGACGATGAGAACTGATACATTCAGAATTCAAAACAGGTTAATTTTCATGGAAATGTATTAAAAGTAGGTCAAGTTTACACTAAAAGGAATAGGCTATTGAAATTATCTTTACTAAATCAAGACAAATAGTTTGTGTTATTCCACTTGTCTTAACACTCTATGTGAAGCAAGTTAAATTTTCCACATAATTCGAAGAAATTTAAGCTAAATCATCCTCATAGGTTTTGATAATTTAATTAAATTAAGAAACCAGAATGTAAATTTAAACAATGATGAAATATATTGTGTAAATTTCATTCAGATAAGCAACTCCCAAACTACCTATCTACATTTAATTTATCAATTGCATTCAGTAATTAAAATGGCACATTGTTTTTTTTCCCCCCTTAATTTGACTTTCTGAATTAAAACTTGATATTAATGTAAATAGAGAATAGGATTTGATAGATATAAAATTAAATCCTGTTTCACTGATACATGTAAGTTACGAGATGAAAGCACTTATTTGGATGCTATCTGACATTTAATAGCTGAATAAAAGAATTGGGAGTTTCATAGTTTATAATTCTTGTATTGACAGTGCAAGTGATTGAAATTTACAGAAGATATCTGAAATTGGATAAATTGTGTACATAAATTTACAAGTTAGAGCATGTATATTCTCATACACACATATATTGTCAACATTCCTTGTGATTGTAATCAGTGTTTCTTTTGCTTTAGTATTCCACTTTGATACCAATATTCATTCACATACATTAGTGATATATTGTTTTACAATGGTCTTGGCTATACTGATATCAATCTTCATTCATGTACAATACTTGTATATTGGATTACAAATTCTCTTGACTATTGATATTTATATCAAACTTTTGAAAAAAAAATATTTTCAAAGCATTTATATTTTCATGTTTTCACTTATAGAATATTTAATCTAATTTTGCATGTTAGAACACTTGCATATTTAACTCCAAGTGTGTCTATATATCCTGCACTGTGACACTTAAAATATGTTTGTGCATATGTACTTACACACACTTTCTTTCTATATTGCTTTCTTCCTTATTCTGTCTATCTTTCTCTATTTTATTAATTATTAAAATTAAAAATTAAACACATATCAGTGGTAAATAAGTAGTTCTCCTTTCATTGATGGTGTAGTTCCAGAAGGTAAAGCAAACCTCAGAAGCATTGAATTTCAAAATATAAAAGGGCCTCAATAGTTATTGCATAATCTTAATGCAATTCTATACCAATTCTTTCAAACTCTGGCATTTGATATATCGTAAAATTGTTACAATGATCAATGCATGGAGATACAGAAAACAAAGTTGATCCTGGCAAAATTTCTGCTCTGAATAATGGAGGAAAGTGAATCTATCCTTTCATCTACTCCACCTGGAAGGGTCATGAAGGTAGTCTTCAGTCACCTTCTCAATAGAGGTCTATGAAAAGCAACCATCAATACACTTTCTGAGACTATGAAAGTTTTCCAACCATCTTGTTCTTGATCTACCTGTCTGTCTCCTGCAGTTTGCTTGGTTTCAAGAATCTGTCTTGTGATTCTTTCCTGTGACATTATAATCATGTCTATTGTACACAATCTGTGACCTCTCATTGTTGAGAAGTGCTTTGACCTGGACAGGTACCCTGATATCAAAAGCTATACCCCTGCTGAGCAATGTTTCTTCAGAGATCCTCGAGAGGAACCCCATTTTGGCTGTGTGTATTTGCAATTAGTTGTCGTTGGCACTCCGTCACTTACGATGTCGAGGGTTCCAGTTGATCCGATCAACGGAACAGCCTGCTCATGAAATTAACGTGCAAGTGGCTGAGCACTCCACAGACACGTGTACCCTTAACGTAATTCTTGGAGATATTGAGCATGACACAGTGTGGCAAGGCTGGCCCTTTGAAATACAGGCACAACAGAAACAGTAAGTAAGAGTGAGAGAAAGTTGTGGCGAAAGAGTACAGCAGGGTTCGCCACCATCCCCTGCCAGAGCCTCGTGGAGCTTTAGGTGTGTTCGCTCAATAAACACTCACAACGCCCAGTCTGGGAATCGAAACTGCGATCCTATGACCGCGAGTCCACTGCCCTAACCACTGGGCCATTGCGCCTCTACATTTACAATTAGACTCAGCCATTATTCAACATTCATGATCATAGATGAGGATAGGCATGAAAACCAATTTAAAGTTAGTGAGTTTGACTCTTTTGTCAACCTCTCTTCTGCTGAGGATCAAATGCTGCAGCTGGCATATTACTGTACCAGTACCTGCAATTCTAACCTCTTTTTCAGCCTCCTGCTTCCCATCACTTATTAATAGTCTTGAGATACTCAAAAGTAAATGGATTTCACAATTTGATCCAACAATCTACTATTTCTTTTTGCTCACTTCACTGCACTGCTTGTCTAGATAATTATTATGCTCTCATTGCATACACATCTTCATTTTCATAAATATTCTTTATTTTACAATTAGTTTTTAAAGAATATTATAATTTTATATATTTGTAATTTTCTTAAATAACCTTCCTTTACATCATCTAACAAACAAATAGTTAATTATTAATGAAGGAACGAGGAACATTCATTGTAATTAGACTTATTTTAATGATATAACTTTATTGTAAGTAGAGAAGACAAAGATAGCTGGTAAGAAAATTTGTAAATATAGTTCTTAAAGGAACCAAGAAAATTGATATTTATTTTCTCTCTGGAGCCATTATTTATTTATTTTATCCTTTACCTTTTACTTGTTTCAGTCATGCTGCGGAATCATCTTGAAGAGCCTAGTTGGACAAATTGACCCTAGTACTTATGTTGTTGTTTTTTAAGCCTGGTACTTATTTTGCCAGCATCTTTTACGAATTTGCGAAGTTACTGGGATGTAATCAAACCATCACCAGTTAGTAAGCAGTGGGTAGGGGACAAACACAGACATACTTACACATGCACATGTGTTTGTGTGTGTGTATATACACACATACAGACAAACATGAAAGGCTTCAACACAGTTTCCATACCCAACTTCTCTTACAAGGCTTGGTTAACCCAGAGCTATAGTAGAAAGCATGTGGCTGAGGTGCCATGCATTGAGACTGAACTCAAAACCACATGGTTGCAAGGCAATCTTCTGAACCACATCGACTTGTCTGCATCTGTCAAAAATATCCAAAACACAATACACTGCTAGAGATTAAGCAATAGGCATTGGGGAAAAAAAAAAGATTTACAAGACTGATAGCAACAGAGATGTTATAAGCATTACTAAATATTAGTCATTCGTAAAAAAAATTCAGTGCAGAGCCTGAGATATAATTTTGTATGTCTCTTAATGTTGTTTTGAAAAAGCCTTGAAGGTTTCGGTGAGGTTTGCTATTTTATAATACAGCTCCACTTTGTAATTGCTGTACAAAGTAAATACAAAATTCTACTTTATCATTAGAGTTGTAAATATTAACTGAAGATATATAAATTTTCGTTCTGCAACAAAACCAGACTGTCAAATACAAATTACTCAGAGAATCAATAAGCAGTTCATTCTTAAATGCTTTTGGTTCTCATTTGATTACACAAAATCATTGAAATTGTTTGCTTTAATTGGTTAACACTTTGATTCAAAGAATAATTACTCTTATCACCTAGCTTAAATCCTTCAGGTTACATTTCCACCCTTTGTACTAATTGGCTTGATTGTTTCTATAAAAATTTAATGACAGCCTTTCTTGTTTTTTTAATTGAATAAAATGATTTTAGTTTTCAATCATTATGTATTAAGGTAGTAAAGAAGATTTGTTTCTTAAAGTATGAAGTTAAAGAAAAAACGGTGATTTTAAAAGAAAGGTATATTTTTAATAGACGTATCCTGGTTTAAATTTCCTAAGAATATGATTCTTGCATTAGATCTTCAAGAGAGTTTTTCTCTATGACAAAATTACTTAGAGATGATTACTTGTAGATGAGAGTGAATTCTCTGGGACACAGTTTGCTTGGTAACAGTGATTTATGAAAAATGAAAATAAAAAAAGCATGTCTTGTTGAAAATGATTTTTTGATCTTAGCTAGTATCTTGTGAGTTAATATACTGTAATGTAACTTTCTTTCTGTTACTGTAAGAGCTGAACTAACCATTAACTGAAATATCCATTAACTCAGGATGTTATAACTACATCATAAGTATTAGTTGTTGATTGATTCATCATTGAGAACAAATTCCTATAAAAATTTAGGCTCTATTATTTCAGATGAACTGGTGGAATTAGTAATTGAAGTTACTATCAAAGTATCAAAGTTAGGCAACAAGAAACTAATTATTGTAGTTAAATAATAAAAGAATAATAACTGAATGGCCATTTATTAAATTGTATATGTAGTTTTTTTTCCAGTATTAAGAAAACAATTTTTGAGCATTTATATACATTGCTTATTTCTGAATCTTGCATTGTTATAAATGTTTAAGACTCCTTTAACAAGCATTTTACTGGAAAAAGAACTACACCACATGACACTATAAAGGAGTGTTTATATACACCTTCTCCTTGACTTATAACCAAGTTCCCTTCCAACCGACAGGTTGTAAGTCGATTTGGTTGTACATCAGATTTATATTTTTAAGCACTATTTTCATTCAAACAGTTTTGATGCTTGAAAGTGACTGAGTGAGAAACAGTAGTAGGCAGTGAATTCCTGGGTCTGAGGGAGGCCTGCATTGCCAGATGTTGCCAAAGTTATCATGTGTACAGCTGCCCAACATCTGAAAATCAATTCTTTATTTATTTTATTTCCTATTTTTTGTGGTCATAAGTGTGGATGGTTATAAGTCAAGGAGAAGGTTTATTTATGTATATGTGTGGGGGTGGGAGAAGGAGATTAAGCAACCTTAACTTTTATTAACTTTGTTCTGATTCAATACAAAAAGTTTTTCATGAAATTATAAAACCATTTGAATCAAAATATTGTTTATTTTAGACAATTTTTCAGTGATGACTTGATAGTTATTGGATGAAGTAGACCTACAACATTGAAACTAGGGACTTTCACTGTAAGAATCCGAAGCTGTGTGAATCAGGAGTTTAAGGATTTGATGAAACCCATCTAAAATTATGGATTTTGATGTTTAACAATATGGAGTACTGATGGTAAAAGCATGAAAATAGCAATTTTAGTGAATTTTTGGGTTGTTTGAATATGTTCAGAAACTATCAAACGTTAAGCTCAGTAAATTAATTCTGTTTCACAGAGTTTGTTATTTTTACTGTATCACAGTTATACTATTCATGTGAATTAAAGAATGTTTAGTTGAGTAAGGCTGATTACATATTCATATGTATCAAGAAATAAGTGGTGGAAATATATGAAAAACAATTAATAAAAAAAACTAACTGAGGAGTTCTACTTGCTTTTCTCAAGAGTACAAGCAATGTCAGGGGATGATTAACTATAAAGCAGTTACATGTTAATAAAAATCTTTGAAAAGCAACTTGCTCACATGTCTTTATATCAAAATTATACCTCTGGTAACAGAACATATTGATACATTTTCTAAGGTTCCATATTCAATATTTTACATTAGTCTTAAGTATAAAACCTATCATTAGTCATTTTTCAATAAGAAACAAAAAATTTCTACTATGATTATCTGACAAGGAATTATTAAGAAATCTATGAATCTGTTGAGGCGTCATTATACTGATATCCATTAGAATTCCTTCTTGCTTATTGTATTAACAACACTTGAGCACTCTTTTCTTATGACTATCTTTTGTTTAAATTAAATCCTGTATTAGAAAATTTCTGTACTAGAATTCATGGTTGAGTTGTTTTGGGATTTCTATTTTCTAATAATGATTTTTCTATAGCATTTCATGCATAAATTAAATAGAAGTAATTCTATTGTTAATATCTGGAGTTTATTCTAATGTGATAAAAAAAAATTGTGTGCAGAAATTTAAAAACAATTGCAAGAAATGAAAGCACCATGACTAAGTATTTAGATTTATTCAAATTCATACATAAAATATCACTATTCTTACTAGGCTGAGCCAAAATAAAGAAAGAATTAAAAAATACACTAGACTTCTAAAAAGTACAAAGAAATGATACTATGCAGAAAATGCATAAAGAAAACACATTTGTAGATCTAAATCAATAATTCATATATATTTAAGATATGAATATGCAATATATAAATATTTTGAATAGTTCTAATTTTGATATTGTCTACAATAGAAATTAGTTGGTGGAAATGGCCTTCTTCAGAGTTTAGGGTCAGTATTAAAGCTCTAAATCTTTTCATATTTTTAGTTTATGTATGAATCTAAATAAATTAAAATTGTTGATTAGAAATGTTTCATTTGGATTTCTTGAACATACTAATTATCTCTTAACTTATATTTTAAAATTTGTCATTCTTTATTCATAAAAATTGAATACCAATATTTATATCTTTTCCTTTTTTTTCCCATTGCCACTTTTGATAATATGATATTTTAGTAGGTCACTTTTGCTTACTCATAGCACCAGAATTTGTAAAATAAAATTGAATTGGAAACATCCTAGTAAGTTAAATTGGTTTTGAAAATCTTTTCTGCTAATTTAAATATTTAATCTAAGTATAAATTAACACTTTTCCAATTGCCATATACCATGAAAATAATATATATATATATATATATATATATATATATATATACATAATAAAATCTTGTATAACTAATAATATGCTATGTTTTTTAGATGATTTAATAATTGGATTTTTATTTTATTTTCAGGAAGTTTATTCTAGAAAGTTTTATATGAACATAAAAATATTCTATTAAAATACATGAGCATAATAGAACTTCATTTTGCAAATAAAATTGCTAGATATAAATATTTGTATGGATGATGGATATGTGTGAATCTGTGAGTTAGTAATCGATACAAATATTTATAATAAATATATTGAGTGAGGTATATTTCTTATAATTGCATTAAACTTTATTAATGAGCAAATTGATGATAATTTGTAATATTTAATATACTTCTTAAATAATTTAGGCTAGTAGACTTAGAGAATAAAGAAAATATTTGATAATTTAACATACGACTTTCAGATTTATTTTCTTTGCTAGTCTTAAGTGGAGTTAGATTGCAAGACAAGGCTAAGATGAGGTTTGTGTAGTTTGTTTAATGTAAATTATGGCCAAGGAAAAAAATGGATAGAAAAGGGTTTATAAGAGATGTAGGAGCAAAAACTATATTTGTCTGTGTATGGCTTGGAACATATTGCTTAACATCAACATATCATCTGCATTAAAATTCACTATATTCTTGTATATGATCTGATATATGTCTGAGTATATGATCTAGTATATGATTCAAACACATGAAACCCCCTATAAACAATGAAGGATGCAAAAGCATGTGGATTGGATAAATTCAAGTTACATGGGGTGCCAGAGAAGTTTAGACAGCATTCCAGTTGGTGGTTTACAGGCAGTTGCTATATTCTTATATTTTTAACTAAAACACACACCCCTTATGAGTTTCAATTAGACTTTAAAATAATCACAAATTTAGACTGATTTCATTAAACAACTAACTTTATTCATCAACATATTAATGTGATTTTTGGAACACAATTGAAGAAAAGGTTCTTAATCAATTCTATTGCATAACTGTTGTCTCAAAGTGACTCTAATTAAGGTAAATTCAACAAAATATAAAATTTTGCTCAAACATCACCATATAAAATGAGTCAGCTAATATTCAATTGGGTATGCAATAAAATTTTAATATAGAATTGTGCTTGTCACTAGATTATCAGTTGAATTTAATGCACATATGAACAGGTGTACCATAAAAGTAAAATAAAATGAAATATTGGAGTTTGCTTCTGAAGAAGGCTACAAAATGAAATACATCAACTAAATGAAATAAACTCACACACATACACAAATACCCAAAAACATATATAATAAAGATTTACAATAGAAATTAAATCAAAACTTGTCACTCACCTTACAAGCAAATTAAAATTGCAGGTAAATAAAAAATAAAAATGAAGTAAATTTGAAAAATATTTATAAAATCAAATCATACACA
>NC_068985.1:82476066-82484227 GCF_001194135.2 Octopus bimaculoides
AAAAAGGGTTAACACAAACTTTTAACCCTTTTTTTTAAACCTAACAAAACTCTCAACTCTCATGCATCCTTATTTTTCCTACCAATTTATACATGAACTACTATTGAACTACAAAAGCTCAAAGACAATATAATGTATGGGTATATTTATTTTTTTAATATATTATTTTCTTCATTTTGTACTTTTTTGTACTTCTTTGTAAAAAAACATTTTCATTCTCCTTCTTCTTGATAATTTGCTTCATCACAATGAAAACCGGTTAGAAAAAATCTTTATTAAATTATGCTTCCAGTTCAGCATTCTGGCTTTTTTTCATTTTCCTATATATATATATATATATACACTATTTATACACAATTCCTGTCAGGGAAAACATCTCACTCTACATAATGCAACCTTGCAGTATGCACATTGGAAAGCAATTTCAACTGGCCATCCACTGGGAGTTTTCTTTTATTCATGTAGACATTCACAGTACTGTCTTTTGCAGCCCTCGAGTTTTTCTAATTTGTGGAGATTGACTGAATTCAGAGGTATAGCTCTCTGGCAGGTGTTGGTTTTCCTTCCTACTGTTATTTTTTGCTGGGTAATAACCTACCCTCAACTGCATTACTAAATCTGCTCAGAACTGCAGCTGGTCACAGACATGCATACCATAACATAGTTCTCAGGGAGATTCAGCCTCACACAGAATGTGACAAGGCTGGCCTCTTTGAATTACAGTTATAACTCATTTTTGCCAGCTGAGTAGACTGCAGCAAGGTGAAGTACAAAGCCTTGCTCAAGAACACAGCATACTGCCGGGTATCATACTCATGACTTTATGATCATGAGCTGAATACCCCAACTACTGATCTATACACCTTTTCTCTCTTAACCGTAGAGAAAAGGAATGAAGCAACAGAGAAAGGAAAGCCTGTCATTTGAAATGACAATTAGACTGAAATGCGATCGATCTTTTCTAACTTCATTACTTTTAACAGCGAAGAAGAGGGACAGACATTTAGTAATGAATAGAGGGAAAGTTTTTCAGGTGCTTATGTTTTCATCCTGGGAGTTCTAGAAGGATCAAGTGTTAGTTCTCGCTTCTTTCCCCCACCCCTAGTACTTATTCACCTTGTTTGATAGTACTTCTGCTTTTAATTGGGGAGAAAGACCATGTTTTTTTTCGGACATGTTTAACATTTTCTCTACAAAGTACAAACAAGACTCCCTTCCTTTTTTTTTCATACAAAAACTAATGCAAAGAATCAACAAGGAGAATCTTTTCATGGAGAAATTCCAACCATTTCTTAACACACAAACCCCTCAGTGACCTTATTTCTCTAGGAAGAGACATAAACTTCCTGTTGACAAAAAGTTCATAACTCCAACCAAAGAGATTTGTCTCCCCTTACACACACTTCCTGTTTTGACACCACACTTCCTGCTTAACACATAAAACCTTTAGCTCCTTTTTTAAACCTAACACAACTCTCAATTTTCATGCATCCTTATTTTTCCAACTATTATCTACATGGTTTACCATTGAAATTTAAAAGCTCAAAGACAATATAATGTATTGGTATATTTATTTTTTTATATATTATTTTTTTAATGTATTATTTTCTTCATTTTGTACTTCTTTGTAAAGAACATTTTCATTCTCCCTCTTCTTGAAAATTTGCTATGCAATGAAAGCCGGTTAGAAATCTTTATTAAAATATGCTTCCAGTTTAGCATTATGCTTTATTATTATTTTTCATTTTCCTATATATATATATATGTGTGTGTGTGTGTGTGTGTGTGTGTGTGTTTGTCCCCACCACCACCACCACCACATCGCTTGACAACCGATGTTGGTGTGTTTACATCCCTGTAACTTAGCTGTTTGTCAGATAGAATAAACACCAGACTTACAGGGAATAAGTCCAGGGGTCAAATTCTTTAACTAAAGGGTGGTGCTCCTGCATAGCCACAGTCAAATGGCTGCAACAAGTAAAAGAATACCAGAACATTCCGTATCACTAAGCCAAGAAGGTTCTTTGAATATGTATGATGTATTTTAAGGCTAAATAGTAATTTTGTTTACATTTGCGCAACTGAGATATTTTGGTTCGATTATATAGTTATTGGTTCTACACTTCTTTCTATATTCTGTAACTGTTACAATATACAAACATTTCTCATGGCACCAGCACACAATTTACAGATGCTTACATTTTCCGCAGGTCCAGCTAGTTAATAATGAGTATGGGCATGGATTGAATATTGTTCCTGATTAATGAGTTGGCATTGGGACTTTGTTTCTATGAAATACTTAGTGCCCATATTTTCATGCTACTAGGGTAAATCTTTATAATTTGTATTGCAATATATTTCACTTTGTCTCCATTCTTAGGGATTAAGTAGTATTGAAGTTTTTACCTCGATGAATCTTTTGTGTAGAGAGTGTGCAAGAAATTTAGAGTAATGTCAATTGCACAGAAGCATGTGTAACTAGAAGGGAATGTGCAAAGGTTGTACGATGAAAATATGGAAGAGGTTTTAAGATAAAACTGTATACTGAGATCTACCTAAATTGATAGTTGGATAATTCACTTTGTGATGCAGTGTAATTTACTAAGGGTTTTTCAGCTCAAATTTTTAGTGTTAGATAAAGTTAGTGTGCAGCCAGCTTTACCTGGCAGATCTCATGCTCTATATAACCGAAGGGTTTGCTGATATAGCTGGTGAGAATTGTGAATTTATTAATATTTTCAGCTTAGAAGCCAAATAAGTATTGATATGCAATTTTAGGGGTCTTTAGTTTAGTAATATAGTTTTGTTTTGCTTACACAGCTTTCTTTTGCTTCAGTAATCATCATGATTATTGAAGAGAAGAAAAAATGAAAAAGAGGAGAATTACCTCTCAAATATTTTATATTGTAGTGAAAGACATTGGTTTCTATGAGAAAACCGTATATATTTAATGAATCGACTGCAATGACTTTGTGATGCATAAAAGATTAACTTTTGTCTATTACATTGATATAGAAGGATATGTGGCTGTGGTGCAGTGATTGGAAAATGTTATATACATGAATAGATGTCTGGTTTAGAGGAGAATAAAATATTG
The DNA here is from genome assembly GCF_001194135.2 of Octopus bimaculoides. NCBI lineage: Eukaryota > Metazoa > Mollusca > Cephalopoda > Octopoda > Octopodidae > Octopus > Octopus bimaculoides. Next base: position 82,479,164 of record NC_068985.1, read on the forward strand.
AGAGTTTGTATAATCAATCAAGGATGGGAATATGATTAGGCTGTTCAGAATTTTAGTGATATTAGCTTTTGTATCTATTCATCTAGAATTGGAAATCGTGTCATGGTTGGCTATAGAAGTAAAAAAACACAATGTGATTACAGAATCTAATGAAAAAAAGTTAATTTGCACTAACTTATATTCAATTGACTGATCTGAAAATTTGAACATATTTCAACACACATAGTGTGTGTATGGGGTGGGTGGGTTAGTACATGTGTGTATGTGTGCATGTATCTATTGTCAATGCATATCAGTGAATGGTGCAAACATTAGTAATAGAAACAAAAAAGGCTCCTTTAAATACTTGTTCTACTCTGATGTTACAAGCACTCCCTTGCCACTCTCACTATTAGAAATCTAGTGAACTACTAATTGGCCTGTAGAGTACTTGTATCCAGTGATGCTATTATTCATTAATTGCTAAATAAAAATTACAGATTTCTTCATGAACCAGTTGGACATATTCTGTAGGATTCTTATTTGTTATAATGTGAATTATATTTTGTTAACCAGAATATAAACTGATTTAATTACTTTTATGTTACACAGAACTGTTTAGTTTTATTTTGATTTACTCGATCTTTTAAAGCCCATCACCTTCTAAGGATAATCATTTCTTAAATAAGAATATAATTAATTTTTTAAAAATTAAACTTTTACCTAGTTGAAATTAAATTTACTTGAAAAGATGTAATTTCTGTTAACATTGCTCTAGTGTTAAATAAACAATTTATCTAAAGTAAATCAGTAGCATTAATTTGTTTTGAGTATTCATTAACTCCAATGAAAAAGTTACTTGTGATCATACTATACAATACTTCCTGACTTAGTTCATATAGCCTCACTGAAAATACATATTCTTTTCATACACACATACAAGGAAGAGATGCTAAAATTTCCTTAGTATAAAATCTGTAAAAATGTTTCAATGCAATTTTCTAGCAAACCTATTTTCTTAAAGGTTTCTTTGCTTCTCATTTAACTCTGTTACTTAGAATTTTGGTTTACATTGCATCTTATCTACTTTAACCTTGTAGCATTTAAACTGGTCATATCTGGCCCCAATATTCTATCTGTTTTATGTTCAGACAAGCCAGATCTGACCTCTCACACCTATGCTACCATGTCATTCTAAAAATAACCAATCACATCATCAAAATCTCGAAGGTACAAAATAATGCATGATTAATTCAAAACAGTGAGAATAAATAAACATTACATTTGACATTAAACCAGATGTTACTTGTTTTCTTCATGAAATTGTCTAGCATTTCTTTACATCATAATAGAAATTGTAATATTTAAATAAAATTGGTTTGCTTTTAATATCAAAACAACTTATTACAGTTTATTCCAATTAGTTATGGATTTTAAAACTTCTCATCTAAGACTATTCTAAAGACATTCCTTTCCGCTTGAACTTCCCTGACCACAAATTAAAAAAAATAAGCATATGCTAATTTGAACTGCACTTTTTAAACATTTTCGATGACTAAGTAGGATGTAGTTTTGTTGTTGTGGTTGGTGTTTAGCTCAAAGGCCATCTTGATCGAGCAGACCTGTAGTCAAATACATATCTGTTGTAACCCTATGTCTAGGACTAATGCATCCAGTTTGTCCTTGTTTCAAGTTGGTAGAATGTGATTTGTGGGAAACTATTTGCTATTTCCGTTAAATCAAGCAACCATGAAACAGCTACCTTGTTGGCTCAGGCAACCAAGCAGCCGTGCCATCAGTTTGTAAAATAATAATTGTGTGATGATAAAGCTTTTACATTACAAAACTTTTCTTCTGTTTCTTAATTTAGGAGTAGTTTCAGAATATTGTACAATTGTGAAAACTATCAAAAATGGGTTTAGAAAATAGTATTCACTGTTAAGAGAAAGGGAAAAATTTTTGTTTTTTGATAAGTTGGTATTAGGAGAATAACTGAAAGGGTGAGGAATCATCTTGTGAAGATAAAATAGTACAGTTAAAATAATAGAGACAATTTGTTGTACTTAATTTGAGTGAGATGAGTGGTAGGTTCTCTGTGACGTAATAGGCAAATATTCAGCCAACAAGCAATATATATAGGTTTCAGTGGGCCTGTTTCAATCACAGATAGGTTGTTATATGTTTAATATCCACTATTTACTTTCTTTTGAAGTCTCTGGTTGTTTGCAATTTTTGAACGTTTGATCATACTATAATCTATATTTTTGAACCATGTTATTTAATATCTTTGCCCCTTGATTGTTGCTAACTACTAGTGGGGAAACTTTGAAGCAGTTTCTGCTAATAAGCTGGAAAAAGATAGTCAAGTTCCCTTCCACTTGTGAATCAGAGAAAAATTTATATAGCACATCTCTTTTATTGATAATCATGCAGATTGACCAATGAAAAGTATGTACCTTTTTTGAATGAAATCAATAGTATGATCACAACTGTGGAGAATATGATGAAAAGGAAGATATTATAACAGGTAATTTTGGAAATTATAAAGTTGAGAATTTTGCTGGATGGCCTTGATACCGATTGGACATTCAATTTTCTCAAATCAGATACTATAAATTGTAAGAATAGGCACACTGTAATCCTGTATGTCATACAAGATGACTGAAAAGGTTAACAACAGGGAAAGCATCCTGCAGTAAAATACTGCCTTAAAAGCAGAACCATGAGCAGTACAATTAGAAAATTGCTATAGCAGGGCAAATGGTTTGAAAACGTTTCTTGCCATTGTGTAGTATTTCAAAATATATTCAACTGTGATCATAGATAATGTTTAAGAAGATTCTGTTGGCAATTAAAATAATAATTTTACTAGCCTTGTGGGCATTTCAGAGGCAATATATTTTATGTAACTATTTTTTATCTTTTACTTGTTTCAGTCATTGGTCTGTGGCCATGTTGAAGCACCCCTTTGGAGGGTTTTAGTTGAATGCATTTTTTTAAAGCCTTACTCTATCAGTCTCTTTTACCAAATCACTAAGTAATAGGAATACCAACAAACCAACACTAGTTGTCAAGTAGTGAAGGACACACACATGAAGACCACTGTTAATTTCTATCTACCAAATCTATTCACAAGGCTTAGATTGGCCTGGGGCTCTAGTAGAAGATATTTACCCAATGTGCCACACAGTAGGACTGAACACAGAATCATGTAACTGGGAAGCAAACTTTTTAATACATAACCACTTTAAATTTTTTATGAGATTACGAAAGGAATTGATATATATTACAGTCATGTTACTTATCAGTTTCACAGTTTTTATTTTTCCATTTTTTCTATTTTTTGTTTGTGTTGGCACTAAAGTTTTTGAGGGCCCAACATTGCATTTCATTCATTAAGGATTGTTTTTTTTTTAAATTTTTGTTGTACTTTAAAAAATTTTGTAACATTAATAAACTGAAGTGTTGAATTGATTATGTATTTCCTCCACAAAATCTTGGCCTTATATCTCATTAAAGCAAATCATTATTCATAAGAATGAATATCATAAATGCTTTTGATCATATACAGGTACTGACATTAAATTTTCCTTTTCATTTTAGATATTCATTTTAAAAGGTATTTATTTTTATTCATATTTGATGGATATACACACATACCCAATATGCATTATTTAAAGCTAAAATTAATTCATATAAGCAGTAGATATTTGAGATGTTACTGCATCAATTACATGTGAGGTATTTATGTGTATTCTGATCAGCATAACAGATTTTATGTTAACAAAATCTAAGGATGTATCAAAAACATTATTGATAGTCTGATTATTAAGAGCACATTACTGCTGTATTTGTATTATTTCATTTTCTTTTTATGAAACACTCCTTCACTTGTAAGAAGTGTAACATGTTAGCTTATGGGGAGATCTATGCTAGGTGTTTGCTGGAAGCCATTTAGCTATTGCAGTTTCCCTGTTCTTCTTGTATAAATAAGTGTGTAATTTCACAAAATCCTAATTTTGACTATACCCACTTCCGCTGTTACTGAAAATTGCCTCAGTCATTAAACTATATTATGGATGCATTTTTATCTTTCAAATTTTCTAAGACGTCTTTTGTTCAGATTTTATTTTTGAATAGATTTTTCATATTAGATTTGTTGATTGTTTTACTGTGATAACTACTTTTTAAAAATAATCTTGATAGAATATGTAGGAAATTATTTTCTTTTCACCTTAAGGCCAACAAGTAGGATTAAAATACAATAAACTATCATATGTACCTAGCATTGTCCTTTTTTTATTTTTATAACATCTTTTAAAATTCGCATTACTTTTTAGTTACAATGGTTCTTATTGTCTTTTTATGAATCTGCAATTGTTGAAGTTGGAAATCTAAAAACGATGTTTTAATTAGTATTATGAGGATTTACTCATTAGTTTTGTAATTTCAGCTTATTGTAAGAAGAAAAACATTCCTATTGTGAATGAATGTTCCTCTGTTCCTACAATTGATATTTGCAAGCATAATCTCTTGCAGAACACATAGATTGTGAAAAAAGTAGAATCAAATTAGTGAGGTCATAAATTTACTATCTGATTATTTGAAGAAATTAATGTAGAATTTAATAATTCCAGAATTTAAAAGTTTATTTTCTTAATAAAATAGAACAGTCACTTATTTAATTATTAGATAAATTAACATATAAACTCTGTAGTCCAAGATTAAATTACTTCCTAAGTAATTTGTTTGTTTTTCTTTAATTGAAATGCATGTAGGTCATAAGAGTTACCTTGAGATCTACTATTCTTTTATTCTTTTACTTGTTTCAGTCATTTGACTGTTGCCATGCTGGAGCACTACCTTAAAGGATTTTAGTCGAAGAAATTTATCCCAGAACTTATTCTTTGTAAGCGTAGTACTTATTCTATAGGTTTTTTTTGCTAAACTGCTAAGTTACAGGGATGTAAACACACCAACATCTGTTGTCATGTGATGGTGGGGGACAAATGCAAAAACACACACACACACACTCACAAGCACACACACGTTTGTATATATATATATATATATATATATATATAT
>NC_068985.1:82485318-82491803 GCF_001194135.2 Octopus bimaculoides
GTGTAAGGAGAGACAAATCTCTTTAGTTGGAGTTATGGACTCTTTGTCAACAGGAAGTTTATGTCTCTTCCTAGAGAAATAAGGTCACTGAGGGGTTTGTGTATTAAGAAATGGTTGGAATTTCTCTATGAAACGATTCTCATTGTTGATTCTTTCTTGTGTTGAGATTCTGTCTTTACATTGATAGAAAGAGAATATAAGGAATTTAGGGTTTTTGTTTCTGGCGCAAGAGTCTATGTGGCCACTGAGTGGAATTTGGCAGTATTGAGGGAGATTTATTTGTTCTTTATGGACTGCTACTCTTCTATGCAACGGGAGGCTCGTCTGTCCGATATAGAAGTGTTGGCAACCTGTGCATGTGAGGACATAAATGAGGTTCCCAGAGGAACAAGAGAAATTGGTTTTGATTTTAAACTTTGTTCCTTGTTTGAAGGTAAATATATATATATGTTTATATATGACAGGCTTCTTTCAGTTTCCATCTACCACATCCACTCACAAGGCTTCACTTGCTCAAGGTGCCATGCAGTGGGACTGAACCTGGAACCTTGTGGTTGGAAAGGAAGCTTGTTACCATGTAACCATGCCTGCACCTATATTTTACTTCTCTTTCTAGGGTTGCATTTTTCTAGTCACTTGAGTCTCTTCCTCTTAAAAATTCAACCACCATTTTAGGATTTAATGCTGGACAAAATTCTTTGCAATATTAGGTTAGCTTATGTTCTGAGTTCATCTCCTAAAGGCAATTTCTACCTTCCAACATCAACAAAGTACATATTAGCTGAGTAGACCTTTTAAAGTTATCAGTCAAAGATTAATTTAATTGCCTTTGATCATCAGACTAACAAATTGGCAAGAGATTAGCTGTGTGGTTAAGAAACTTGTTTTGCAACTATGAGGTTAGGGTTCACAAATCACTGCAGAATATCTAGGGAATTTATCTTATATTACTGTGTTGGTTTAACCAAAGCCTTGTGAGTATAATTTGGGAGCCTGTTAGAAGTTACTGTTCTTGGATTGTACACTTTATTTGTCATGTGGTTAAACACCATCACTTGGTTCTTGGGGATCTTCAGCAGAGTCTGCTCTCAGGTAAGTATTTGGATCAAGTCTCTGGTCTGAAGATAAATCCTTTCTTTTCTTCTTGGAGAACCTGAAAAATGTCTTGGTGTAATATTTGACACTGTTAGATGTAAAGCGTCTTCTATGTTTTTCAGCATTGAACAATATTTGGTTTCAATAAGGGTTAAAGCTGAAAAAGTCATTTCACATGTGGTGCTAAATGACGAAAGAACATGTAATCCTATTGCAGAAATTTTGGGAAATTTAGCTTTAGCTCTGATCCAGAGTTCAGTCAAAGATTTTTCTGTAAATTCAAATTTCAAGTTTGAGTCACTCGATAGCTCACCAAATTCTTCTTGGGCTTTATACGGCAGATCATTGATATCATCAATGCCAATTGAAAATGGTTTCTGAATGCAAGATAACTTTTTGAAATTAAAATTCGATATGAAGTATTTATTTGCGAAACTATGTTTCTAGGGTATTTAAGTGGTCTATAATAATTGTTACAATTAAATTTTTACAATTCTTTTCAGTTACAAAATCGTTGATAACCAGAAACATTTCGAAGGAATCATTTTACATCCCATTCTTCCAAATGTTTATCTTTTTAATAAAACCCTCAATTTTATCATTTGAAGTAAATATATCGCTTGTCCTGAAAAGACAAGTTGAGATCATTTAGTTTCTCAAAAATATATGACAAATAGCATAAATTTGAAAGCCATAAGCTATTTTGAAAAAGAGCAGCAAGATCAGATTTTTGTTCGGTTAAAAATATAATAATTTCATCTTTTAATCTGTTTAAACTTTGCTAAAATAATCTGTTTAAACTTTGCTTTCTTGACAACCACCTTATTTCTGCATGTAATAATACGTTTTTGTATTCTGAGTCCATGTCTTTACAGAGATTTGAAAATAAATGGCTGTTAAGGGCACAGCTTTTAATAAAGTTTATAATTTTGATAACATCCTGAGGCACATCGTTTAATTCTGGTCCTAATTTTTTGCTGCTAGAGTCTCTCGATGGATCATGCAATATATAAAAGTTACATGGTTATTACCAGCAGCCATAACAAATGATTTAAAAACCAATATTTTTGCCTGTCATCACTTTTGCACCATCTGTGTATACCCCAATACAATTTCCCATTCCAAACCTACAGTTTTAGACAATTTGTCAACTTTACTATATATGTCTTTCCTTCTTGTATGGTCTTCCAAAGGCTGACAAAATAACAATTCTTCATTGATGTTTTCTTTATAAATGCATCTTATGTATACTAACAATTGAACCATTTTTGAAATATCAGTTGTTTCGTCCAACTGTATAGCAAAGTTTGAGTTTTCTTTAAGTATAGTAATAAGTTGCTCAAATTGGTCGTTGCTATTTTCAGTACTTCTATTGGTGACCGTGTCATTCGACAAAGGTATTTTCTGAATTTCATCGCCATATTTACTTTCGTGAAGTATTTCTACCATCTTCATAGCAGCAGGTAATAAAAGTTCTTCCCCAATGGTGTATGCCTTTTTATTTTTTTGCATTTAGATATGAAACTTCGTATTATGCCAATAGATATTTTTCGTTTATAGTCATAAATTTCTCAAAATTTTGTTTTTCTATATTTGAAAACATAAACTGTCTTTCAAAATATATCTTTGCTTTACTGATGTATGAAGGCTGTTTGAATTCAAGATGCCTTTTTAATTTTGAGGGTTTCATACTCTCCACGGCCAAAACATTATTGCAAATTAAACAAAGAGGTTATTCCATACCATCACTATTATTAAAAGTGAAGCCAAATTGGAGAAATGACTCATCGTATTTTCTTTTTTGCATCTTAGGTGCCTCTCTCTGATTACTTGGTCCTGCTTGGACAGACTTTGTAGCATTGCCATCTGCATCATTACTTTTGTTACTCAAGTCCAGCCATTTATCAATGAGTAAAAATAGTTTTATTTTGAAATATAAATAAAATAACATTTCATAAAATAACTATGAAATTATTTAAATAAATACCGACCTCGATTGAATAAAACAGTAAAATGTATTGTTATTTATACACTTATTGAGATGAATACAATCAACCAACTACACTGAAAATACCTATGTTGTCACTGCACTAGTTGCAATGGCACCACACATGCATTTTATTACTGCAGTGCTTGCGTGGTGCATCATGTTAAATGTTGTGCATTTGTGAAATAACATATAAACTGAAATTCAAGTGTTTGAATTTAATTTTCGTGACCCCAGCATTTCTCTTTGTGATCCCATTTGGGGTTGCAATCTAGAGTTTAAGAAGTGCTGATTTAGATTAATGGGGATTTTCTATGTAGCCACTATTGCCTAACTAGAATTTTTGAATGATTTATGCCATAAATACAAAATATTTTTTGATTAAAATCTGTTTTAGAATAAAGTTAATTTATAGTATTATTCTACACAAAGAAAAATGTTCCCATTTGTTTTTGTTTACATTAGTACAAAATCTGCACAATTCAAGAATAGTTGTGTAAGTTATATCATTCTTTCCTTTAATCAAAGAAGAAATTATAGAAGAGAAATCAGTAATTTTGAATACCTTACAATGTATGCATTATGTCATCAGTATAGAGACTGCAGTGCAGCATACAGTATCTGTTTCAAGAACTGCATTTTCTTTTATGCAAGTAATATGTCCTATTCCCCTCTATATTTGCTGCAGACTGAGATGTCAGTTGGTATGTGACTCATAGCTCAAGTATGATATGTATGATAATACATTTTATGGTAACAGTTATCAATAATTCTGATATGTCAAAAGTACTATGAATATTCTGCTACATTATGTACTAGAAAACTTATTCACTGTCCCATGAAAATACTCAAACCATTAACCTAGTTAGAACTGGAGTTTAACCAAAGTTAAACTATATAGAAAGGTTAATAAATGTTGATTAAACATACATGTGCACTCAAAGACACACACACACACACACACACACACACACACACACACACACACTCACACTCACACTCACATTTTATAAGTTCTGTTTTATTGAAGAAAAGAGGAAAGTAACTTTTTTATATTTTATGAAATATATGCTTTTATGAGAAACTGGAATAATAATCTCCAAAAATATTTCAATACATTGTGCTTATATATTATATTCTTTTGCCACAATAAATTACTTGTAGAAAACATATCAACTCTTGATTAAGGGGAGCAAATATTAAGTAGTTAAGTTATTTGGAAAGCAATAAAACTAAATAAATAAGGAAAAGTTATAAAGCATTCTTTATTCACTTAAAATGCATTAAATAAATGAATATTCAATTATACATTTTAATTTCACTTCAGATGTTGTGTACAGAAAGGAAATAATATTCTCTATTGCATTTTGAATGTTATCAATTTTATTAAACAGCAGATTTGCTGAATCATTTCTGTCAATAATGGAGTTTTATCAAGTTTACTTCTGAATGTGATGGTTATTATTATCAATCAATTGATCAATCAGATCAGCCATTGCTACCCAACTGTTAGGTAAAGGCTTCTTCTCTTGATAAGTTTTGGGTACCCAATCTCTAATTAAAAAAAAAAATTATCCAATTCATCCGTCTAGCTGTTTGCCATTGTCCTTCTCTTACTTTTGTAGTCATTTTGAATTCAGAGTGTCAGCCTTTATGTCCACTAGTTGTCACTCATCCTCTGGACATGTCCAGTTGAATGTCATATTTACCTTGTTTTAAAGAACAAATTTATTACAATAGCAGTGTTTGAATTGTTGTTTTCATCATCAACAGTCCACATTTAAGTTTAAGGGTATTTTAGTCAAATACAATTTAAGAAAGTCACTGCAATGAGACAGAAACAAAGTCAAAACAAAGCAAGAATAATTGTTTAAATTTTTACCTTGTGTTACCCAAATTTAAAAACCTTATCAAGAAAATAGAGGATGATCTAGCTCTGTCAACACACATCAAACTGACTGAGCACTTATTTTTTAAATGTGAACATTGTGTAGGAGAAGATTTTCATATGTAAACTAGCTATGTTAGATCAACCAACCAGTTTAGCTCAATTCATGCCTCTTCCCAAGGATTTTGTTTATTTATTCAGACAGCTTCTTTATTTCATAAATTTCTCATATTTCTTTCTTTAGATTTGATAGTAACCATGATTTCTTTGTTATGCCATCTCTTTAGATGTTTATTTAACAGTGGAAGTATATAGGTATATATATGAAAATGCTTTTTAATACAGCAGTGCAGTGTGCAAATGGTGCTACTGATTAATGATTTGTAACATTTACTGTAAATTATATGATACATTATGCAAATTCATAAATATATGTTCACACTGAAGTTTGCAGTTGGCTCATATGCAAACATTGTTATTGTGTGTAGGCTGATTCCCAGACAAGCATTTTCTCAGGCACATTCAGTGTGTCAGCTGTATATATAATACTTCCCTATGGATCACTTCAAAGATTGCATTTTTTGCTCTCTTAATTAAATAGGGCAGTGTTGTTCAAATGCAGTTGTTATTAGAGGTGTGAAACTGCTTTGGAGATGTGTTATTGAACTGCACTCTACAAAAGACACTGCATAGCCATTGTTGTTAACACCTTTTGGAGCTGCTTGCTTTTGTCAGCTCTATTACTTGCTTCTTGCATCTTTTATGTACATGTCATATTCTACTTGATACATGGCAGCCTCGAATCTTGTTGGTATGGCACAAGTAGATCTGTTGTGCACAAGTAGGCCCCAACAAGCAACTCCTTGCAGAAGTTGGTATTAATGAATCTTTTCTCTGATTTTAAGTCAGAAATCAAGTAGAGAAAGGGATCAAATGTCATTAGGATGCTCCATTTCAATGCTTATGTAGTTGTCAACCAAGTAAACAATGCTATGCTCTATCAAAAGGATGCCAATATAGCATATCTGGCTGGGAGATATTGTAAATACCAGTAGAATGGATATTTGTAACTATAGAGGATTCTCAAAGTTAATTAAAGTTTCATCTCTAGAAATAGTAGATATTCTCCATCACCAGCCACCTAAGATTAGACTTATTATCTTTAGTATTGAAGGGCTCTTGTTTAACAGATCCTAGCTCTTACCCCAAATCCTCGAGCATGTACTCCATACTTTTTCCAAGCATGTCCTCAACTCCAATGACACCCCTACACTTAAATGTAATACATGTTTAGCCTATATGTCATCTCCCTTTACAACTCTGCATTTACTCTTTTATTTGTTAGCTTAATAAATGACTTCATCATTTCAAGAACCTCTGCTGCTTCAGTCTCACATCCTTAAGTATCCACTAATTCATGACTAGTATCGGAAAGAACACCCACTCCAGTTTAACCATTCAGTATTAACCTGAACTTCAGGACTATCTATGAGGGTCAAGATTATCAGATTTATA
>NC_068985.1:82491813-82508856 GCF_001194135.2 Octopus bimaculoides
TATTTATGTGTGTGTGTGTGTGTGTGTGTGTGTACACAAATCAAAGTGTAATCTGCTTAACATCTATTCCTGCACTTTCAAAGTTTTTGCTATTATATTTACTGTTCAACTTGTTTTTCCTCTCACTCATAAAGGATGATTTCTGTATTACTTCATTAGTTAGTTTTAGTTGTAGTAGTTAACTCGATGCTGGCTTTGATCCAATAGATCAAGACATTTCAGCTGTAATTATATTCCTTTGTTTTTCAGGAATACATTAGTTATTTTTTCTTTAAGATGGTACCATATATTTTGAAAGAGGTTTAACTTCTATCTTTAGCAGATTAAACAATCACACAGAGGCTCCCTTATTGGTTTGTATTCTAGTTTACATCAGATTACTGAATATCTGATTTTTAAAATTACTGAAGTTGCCTTTCAATTTCTATTTATTTAAAGTGTTTTAATCAAAAATTAAGGTTGTTCAATAAAGAAGCTATCTGGCTAACCAATGGAACTTTACAACTATTGTCTTTATTGTATATGATTAATTTAAAGCAACTTATTAAAGATTTCCAAAGTGAAAATCTGCAGTTTCAAATCTAAAATTTTCTTTATGTAAAAAGTTCATCGTTTCAGGAACAAGTTCATGATAGGTTTTCAATTTTCTGTAAAATAAATAAATATAATTAAAGTGGTTCAATTCAATATGGAGAAATATTCAAATACAAATTTTGTTTTATAAGAGAAGAGTTATAATTTAAATAGTTTCTAGAAGGAAAAAATAAAATAAAATTAAAAAACTTTAATTGTATGATAAAAGAAGCGTGATTTATTCTATTGTCTGAAAAATCTAATTATTTTATCAATTGAGAACATTTTATTTAAGCTTCTACCAATAACAGTAATTGTCTTGTTTTATGCTTTAATTATTGTAAACAAAGCAATTCACCTTTTAATCTAATAAAAATTTACATACTTTATATTACACTGCTAAATATAAATGAGTAAAAGTTTGCTAATGACTCTTGCTATCTCCTCCACGTAATGTAAAAGTCATATATTTAATATTTTCCATTTTTCCTCTGTATCAGTATGGCTGATTTCATAATTTTAGAAATTTTAAAATTAAATATTTTTATAGTTAAGATGAAGGGATAACACTAAAAAGCTTATCTAAAATGAAATTTAAGCCACCATAATTGCTAGCATTTCATGTACATTAGCTATTTGATACCAGTAAATAAACAGAGGCTTTAAAAATCAACTAAAATGTGAAATTGTGGTTAGGTAGAAATTTCTAATCTTTCTAAAGAAGATAGCAGCTATTTGTTCAAACAGTTGTATTTATTAGCATAGAAGATGTAGTCTTGCATAAGAGGACCCCAATTTTACAGGTATATTTTGTAGAAAAACAAATTTAATATGTTCCGTCATATATATATATATATATATATATATATATATATATATATATATATATATATATTCAAAAATATTTTAATATGTTGAACACATTTTGAACATTTCTATATTTTATTTTTGAGTTTAACAACAGGAAACTATAATATCAAATATACCAGTACTTCTTCAATATATTTGGTTTTCCTTTCTATCTTTTTCATATAAATTACAGTAGTTGGCTTGACATTGTTTTACTATATGCAGTTACATTCTTGAACTGTTGTCCCTATATTTTCAGTTAGTTATGGGACATTCTGTGTGTGCATAATCTCACACACTATTTGAGTTACACCCAAAATTTCAAGTTGCATTATTTTTATTGTTAGTCACAGGTTCTTAAGTGCAGGTAAAAATTTGCTTGTTGTCCTTAATTTAACTTCTTTGTCATTAAATTGAATTTGGATAACTGAAATGTTCTTTCCCAGTCATTTGCTGAGGCTTTTTTTCTGACAAGATCTCTAAAAGTTGGGAAAGAATATTAAGTGACATTTGATCCATTGAAAAGCCAAGAGAATTGGCCATCACATATTGAACTGCATTTTAGAAGTTATAAACTGCTTATGAAAAGTTATCTTGAGTTTCTGGATGCACTTTGTAATTAGTATCTCTAGATGTAATATAAGCTCTCCAAAGATGGATGTACAAAAACTTCTTGTCACTATCACCTCTAACAATGCAGTGAAAATTTAGCTGGTTCCCATTTTGATCTGATAGGTTCAGATAGGCTGTTGTTGAGAAAATCTATTATTTCACTGATTTTAATGATTGAACTGCAGCCATGTTGAGGCACTACCTTCAAGTATTTCAGTTGACCATATCGATCCCAGTATTAGTTTCAGTTTGCTATTTCTCTCTCTCTCATTGTTGGACCACAATGTTATGGGACCTAGGAGATGGTACATGTAAATACACACATACACACAATTTTATGCTTACAATTAAAAAAAGAAAGACTTTTTAATAATAATTCATTTTCATATAGTTTAAATAATATTGTCTAAACATTAGCCATAGTGTCTCACTTCACTCAAGACAATGCCTGAGTCGAATTTACTGTTGGTTGAAGTAAATTCCTTGTAGAAGATAAAAAAGCTATTATTTTCTCCATGCTTAATTTATCTGCTGTCCACTTTCATTTACTCCATTTATGAGAAGTCCACCAAAAAATTAAAAAGAGAAAGGAAGAAAAATACTGACATGATAATTGCTTTTATCCTTGCCTTTTTTAACACCTGTCACTACTTTAAGGATAGCCCTTCATCCAGCAATCATATTTTGATGAAAATAAAATGTAATTTTTCATGTTAAATGTTGCATCTCCCAGACATGCTAGATATAAATATGACTGACAAAAATCATAGCTACATGGAATTTTAAGAGTATGTTGATGTGTTATGAATAATTTACCTTATACTAACAAAGGGTGAATAGGTTATTTTGTTTCTTGCTTTAATTGAAATAAAATTATGAATCCTGAAGCAACAACATTGAAAGAAAATAATAATGATAATAATCACAGTGTGATAACATTTAAATACCAACTAACTTTGATATTGATTAGAAAACAGAAAAAGATTTTTAAAATAGCAAGGGAAGGAAAAAAACTGCAAATGTTAAATATTTATTATTCTAGTGCTCCCTTTTTATATTTCCATAGTTGCATATATTTTTAATGGATCTGTGATATAACATTTCTCTGTTTCTTGGTCTTGTGCTAATCTCATTTGCAAAGTTTGTAAACTTTTAATCTATATGATTAAAATGTGACACATTTAAAAATACTGTACAACTTGATTTCCTAAAAGTTCACTGATTCCATAAATCCATTCCTTGAGCATTTAACAAAAAATTACAGATTTTAATTTTTATTGCCATTGTTGTTCACATCATCATCATCATCCACAGTAGATTAACAGAATTACTAGAGTGCCAGAAAAATACCTGGCAAAATTTCTCCTGATTCCTTATGTTCTGTGTTCAAATTCCACTCCCACTGAGGTTTACTTTGTCTTTTATCCCTCTAAGTCGATGACAAAATATCAGTCAATTACTGGGATTGATTGCACTGCTAAGCCCCTTCCTCTCAAAATTACTGGTGTGTCTATATTTGAAACAATTATTTTGAGCTAGAGAGAAGTTCAGTTTTTAAGTCCCAAGCAGAAAAGAAAGATAGGTTTTAGGCTTTGTCTTAATGCTAGCTTTAAAGTACTATATATACCAGCATAAAATACATACTTTTTTCTATATCTCAATGTATCAAAAAATTGCTTTGCATCTAATGTGGTAGTGTTATGGATGGGAGTTCAAGTAAGCTGGATGAGTATAAATCCACCGGGCACAATGTCAGCATATGATTATGAAAAATTGCTTATGGTACATTGGCAGTTATGTGGGTTGGTCACACCATCTCATTATACCTTCATCCCAGCATGGATAACTCACACCTGATATATGTCTTACATTATGTATTACTTTTAAGAAACAATTATCTAAATGAAAAGTTCTCTTGTGAAGATATGTGGAATGTTAGCAAACTTTCATCCACCAGCAATGGTTAGATGACAATAAAATAGTGGTGGTGCACCACCCTTGTGAGTATTCATGGTTATATAAAACATCACAGCCAGAAATATGACTGCCACATCCCGTATAACTGTTCTCTTGACTAAGATATAAACAATTATACAGCTGAGTTGAAAAAAGATAAAGTTGAAATACAGTACTCTCATAACATAGTTTATGATAAATTTATGGTTTCATACTTTATTCCAGTATAGTGTCACAGTATTTTATTTACATGCACAGTCATACATTTTCCCCCCTGTAAAACCATTCTAAAATATCTTTGAATATATATGATGGAACATATTAAATTTGTTTTTCTACAAAATATACCTGTAAAATAAGGGTGCCTCTTATGCAAGAGTACATCTTTTATGCTAGTGAATACAGCCATTTGAAAAAATGGCTACTATCTTCTTTAGAAAAATTATAGAGGTATCTACCACTATATTTCCCTCAAGAATTTTCTAATTGTGCTAGGAAAGAAGTTGATGTACATTGACAACATTTAAAGGTGTTGTTTTCTTAAGGTGAATATGGTTTGTGCTGGAGATAACACAAATCATATTGATAAAATGATAAATTCTCACTTAGAAAACAAAGAATAAGACTATAGTAGGAGAAAATTGAGGTGAAAATAAAAAATGACTACAACTGGAAATATATGGGAAAAATAGTGAGAGAAGGATTGAAAATTTTCTGAATAAAAATGTATATGTTAAATACAATAATAATTAATTGAAAATATTTTTATTGTAGTTTTTGTTGAGAGTTTCAGTTTGGAGTTAGCCAAATGCCATTATCATTGATATTAGATTTATCTTTTAACTAACTATAACGATCATATGAATACTTATGTGTAGAATATTACTTGAGAAGTTTGAAAATCAACTTAAATTAGTTTTTTCTGCTAAGAAATATGATTCTGATTTAACCAACGCAAGTGCTGATAACGTATCATGTCAAGTATTTTAGAATAATATTTCTTAAAATTTCAGTTAAATAGTTCCAGATCATTACTTAGTATACTGAAGAGGCATTGCTGCAATTGTTTCCAGATTTTAACATATTTTCAAACAGTTCAGATATATTAGCCTTTGATATTAAAACTTTATGAAAATGAAGCCTAAAGAACAAACTATTTCTTTTTCATTTTTGTTTTAAATAATTCCTCCACTAATCACACCTAACTTTTTTCATTTTTATTCCATTATAGTTTCATTATATTATTAATTTCTGTTCTAACACTGTTAAGATTTATATTCAAAGGAAAAATTTTAGTAATAATCAAAATAAATTTGACCTTAAGTTAAAAAAGAATACAACAATTATTCATTTTATGGGTTTGTCTATAGAAAAGCAAGTATTATCTTAAAAAGAAGGTGACTGAAATTTAAGTTTAAAAGGTAATCTTCATCTATAATTATTGATTGCAAAGATTTAATGGATGCTATTTGAGGATAATAAATGGTTGCGCATAAATATCTAAAGTAGACAAAGTTTGCTCACTTAAGTTTGATTAATTAGATTGATCCTCTTAAGAAAAATATGAATGTTTACTTTCCTTAAACATTTTTTTTTTATTATTTTACTGCTGCACATCTGTAAGTACACAAAGCTTTAATTATGGAAACTTGGTTTTATTCTTATCAAAATACAAAAAGTAAATTTCTGTTTTCTTAGAAGCAAAAATTACTCTTAATCACATAGACATGTCATATATGGAATTTAAAATAATTATGTTTTATTTTATTGATTCTTTTATGGAAAAAGTACAGAATGTTAGGATTATAGCCAAACTTGAGTAGAATGTCAATATTGTCATACTTTCTATATTTACTTAAAATGAATTAAGATCCAAACATAAATTTATCTCGGTTCCATTTGTTTATTGAAGAAAAGTGATGTTGTATGTAAGATGTGACAAAATAACAGGAAACTCAACAATCCTTTGATGTTTCTTTGTGTGCATTTATTAACTTAAATAGACAAAATTATATCTAAATAGCAAAGTATAGAATCAGATTGTTGTGATAACCTATAGCAACAGTAAATTAATCATAGTCTAGGTGCAAATCTGATGGTGTATAATGTACATTCCAACTATTTTATCATGTTACATTAGTGACTTAAAAACTAAATCAGTCAGTTGCCTTCTAGTATCATCTAAAATCAATAGATTTATATTGATAAATTTTATTTTGGATTAAAATATTTTGAATTAACTTCAAATCATTATGTATACATGGCTTATTTAGTAAATGTTCAGACATGTAGGATTTTAAGTTTTTAAGAATTTTTATGTTGGTAGTGATAAAATAAGTCATTGTTGAAAGGTTTGTTGTTTCTATGTATTTTTTATTTATCAACATTTTATCATGAATCTATGTTAGTTTTGCTCTGTAGCTCTACTCATTGAAACAACATTGTTTTTGTGAATTTTACGAGATCTTTTCACTCAACAGTTATTACTTTTACTTAATTTTTTCTATTTTTCATGACTTTTTTTCCCAGCAGTTTCTCATCAAACTTACAGGAGTGGAAGAGGACTACTTTGAATTGTATTTGACCAATGCATTATAAATTCATTTAATTTCTAGCATTACAGTCATCATTGAAACCAGTGGTTGCTCAGTGTTATATTTCCAATTTCTCTGATAGTCTGTTGAACTTCTAAGTTGCATTATAACAGTCACTTCTGGCAATTCAAACATTCACATATGCTTTTGTGCTTAGCTTTAGCTTCATGGATTTTCTGGTGTTGGAGATTATAGCATCTTTTATGGTTATTATCCTGGAATATAAGTTTCCTGTGTTGTTTTGTTTTAAAAATATTTTAGAAATTTTACTGTCAAATTGGAAATGTTGAATAATTATACAGAAACTCCTACATAGAAACTCTAACTCTCATTTACTATTTGTACGTCAAAATAAGGCAAAAATATCTTTACATGTGATGTGCATGAAAGCTCTTCTATCAAAATGATGCCGCAACATGATTCTAAAAAGACTGCTACTTTCATTTTATCTAAACAATCACATCCATGGAATACACATGTGTATACACACACACAAATAATGGTAACTGTTGTCTCTAATTCATTCCAAATATCTGAGTTCATCAAACACATTTCCATCTTTTTATCATCAATTTTCAGTCATGAAGTAGAAGGTTGGATACTCTATGCTTCATATGACCAAATACTGCAAAGCAGAATAAGACTATATTCCATCTTTTCTCAAACTCTCTCAATACTGGAGTGCTAAAGAATAGTTGAGTCGATTTTCTACAACTTCTCTGGAACCAATGTCTTCTTGAAAATGATTTAGCTGAATTTGAAGTTACTAATCTTATTGCAAGCAGGGAACAATTACTGTTATTGCAACAATACTACTGCATAAAAATGAAAAAAATTAAAAAATAGGGTGAGATTGATGGTCTGCTAAAAAATTCTTTAAATTTGGAAATTTGGGCAAATAAAGGGGAAAAATTTCTGTTGAAAGGTAACACTGCTGACCAGAAATCACATACTCTTAAATGTGTTAAAAATTGTAGGACTTGATACATTGCAGTTTACTAATGAAAACCTTATAACTAATACATAACTAACTAAATGCATTCCATCGATTCTGTTTAATGAAATTATAGTAGGGTATTTTAGTCTTAAATAAACTACCAATATTATAAGCTACTGAAGTAAAGATTGAAATGATGAGTAGGTGTATTTTGTAATGAATTTTCACTTGATCTAAAAATTTCCAAATGCTCTGTAATGTTGACGGGAAATTGAAATTAGGATTATAAATAAGTTGTTTTCCTTACCTCTCTCTAGCACTTAGTGGACAGATATTCTTTGATCCTGCTTTAGTGTGTACTAATTTCTGAAATCAATATATTTTAGCACTTTCATTTATTAGGTTGAGGAAGTTATTTTTTGTATGCATTCACACATTTTTAGCTGTTTAAGGATTTACCAAACATGTTGACTCAACATTACTTGCATTGAGTAGAGGGTACTTTTTTAACATGTAGATGAAGCATAATTGTAGTGATGAATCATTATTTACTATGATGTTGGAAATATAATTTCAAAAGGGAGTAAGAAAAATGCTTAAATTTTGAAAGTTCTGTCAAACATTTCTTTGAAAAAAAAAAATTGCCTTTGGAGATATAGACTAAGTAGTTTGTACTAATTAACTTACTAAAAAATGTATCTTATATAATTTATGCATTAAGATACCATATATTCATTGCTGTTATATAGATAGTCAGAAATAATCAAGTCTTCTTGTTGAAGCTTGTTCACTGATACTTACATTTCCATTGTAGGTACTGACTGCACTGGTTAGAGAGAAGCACAAGCAATGAAGTATGCAAGGAACACAATTACATGGTTATAATCTTCCAAATAACATTTTAAAACATTTTATGGAGTCATTCAGACATCTATTTAAAAATAAGATTCTTACTATTGGTAATAATTCATCAAGTTTCTACAAACGTTCCTTTACTTAAACAAAAGAAAATATCAGTAACTTGCATCAAATATAGAAAAAAGACTGGATCTTCAAAGATTAAACATAAATTTATGTTTTAATCTAGATATATTGATTAAGAAATGTTTGAATTTTCTGAAGCACCATAAAGAAATTGTATCATCTATATATCTATTTGTGTTTCTAAAGTATTTATATTTTGCTGTAGTTTTATAAAGTCTCTTTTCTGGTAATGTTGCAAACTGCTGATAATTGATAAAATGAACTATTTTGATATATAGCACATTTAAGTTTAAGAAAATTTTCAAAAGTTTATTGATAGATGAACTGTTTATCTTCTTAGCTCATTAAATGGTGAGGATATTGGAGGTAAATAATGGATTTTCAAACTTATTTGTAATGCTGTCTGTTGTATTTGGTATTTGTTTTTCATTCTAATTTGAGAAAAGATTTTGTATGTTGATTCCTCTTTGTGTTAGTGATGAAAGATAATCTTTGAACATAGTATAGATCAAAAGCATACATTATAACCTCATGTAGAATTTGCATTTGCATTAAATGTGAGATTTTATTAAAATATTGCATTGATTTTCAGTTCAAAAGTTTATAGTTTATTTTATCCTTAGAACATATAAAGATATATTTCACAATATACGCAAATAATGTTTTTTATTTTCAGTTATATATACACGTTAATTCCTACTGACAAGACTATTCATTGATTGATCTGTGTGACTAGTTTCTATTGTGTCTATATCACTCATCTATTGTCAGTTTTACAAATGCATCTAGCAGCAGTTAGAAAATGAGCATACTATTGCAAAAAGCTATTGTCAGTTGTTTTTATGTTACAAAGATTGACAGTATTTTGTCTAATCTCCTTTCAAAGCAAAAATAACATAATAGACTGAAACTAAAGAATTAATTGTGATAATATTCATAAAAAGAAATATATCAGAAAAAATCTTAAGCTTTCTTTCATATGATTTGGAATTTAATTGTTCTTTTTTATAAGAATAAAAATCAAAGAATTTTTCATAAAACTCTCTTACAAGATCTACTTTGTGCTATTATACAATAGCAATTGTCATCAAAAGGATATTGATTTTCTGTTTTTTTTTTTATTAATTTAAATTAATATAAAAATGTATCTTCTGACCCTTTGTCGTATTTAATTGTCACAACAACACAAAGAATAAATGAACAATTACCAAAATGAGAATATATAATTTTTATTCTTTGACAAACCACTTATTTTTTAAGCATCATGCATAATTTTTTCATAGATAATTATTTTTGTAATAATTTATATATTTTTCCAGTACTTATACATGCATGCATCTGGTTGTTTTAGATATGTGTATACATCTTGATGTTTTCATTATTGTGCATGCATTTAACTATTTTAGATATATTTGCATGCATCTATCTGCTTATAATATATGCATGCAAGTTTATGAATATATTCATAAATGTATCTTTTTGTTTTAGCTGCATCCTCTAGATACTCATACATATATGCTAGTTATTTGCAGTGGTTAAAAAAGAAGATAGAAATATTACAGTTATGAAATTAGTTTAAGTAGTCTATTCAACTTTTATGTTTCATTATCATAAATTTTCTGCCTATATCATGAAGGTTATATTACTATTTCTTGAAACATTTCTAATATAAACAATGTGAAGAGATAAATTCTCAACAAATATAAGTATGTATCAAGTAGTGGTGCAAAAAATAAAAAAAAATTGTGCATTTTAACATTGATGAACAAAGAGATTTTTGTGATAGGATCTGGACCATAGGGTGTTTTGTTTCTTATTTAAAAAAAATTTTTCTATGACCTTCTAATTTCCATTTCATGTATTTATGTAATTGATGGCACAGTGTTTAAAATATGGGATTTTTTTCATAATTGTCAAGAGTACTGACTGGTTAGGACAACAACTACAAAATGAGTCATAATGCAGAGATATCAGAGTACTGTTAAGTTTTGAATTGCATAGAGTTATGATGAGGAATAAAAGTCTAGTTTTTTTTATGGGTTATACTTTATTTTGCATTGAGCACTATTTTGAAATAGAGATTAACAGGAATAACTAATTTCATACAACTTCATCATGAGCTTATGAGGAAAACTCTTCGCAGTCACTTGACATGCTAGGATAAGCAGCAAAATCTCCCAGAAAATATTATATATTTGCAGTCTAAAATACAATATGTCTTTGAAAATGAAAAAGTATACTCAGAGTTAGAATTCTGTAATTATATATCAGCTGTATCAGGGTACTAGGCAACAAACAACACATTGTCCTTGTATCCATAAGTATACAGATTAAGACTAATATTTATAAGATTTGCAAAAAATATTAGGCAATATTTATCATAAAACTAAAAACTCATGAATGAAAAGAATTATGATATAGGACAGATGTAATAGAATATTCTTGTTAAACTATTTAGAGAAACATAGCATGGATAAAAGCGTGTGTGTCTATTTGTGTGTACCATTATCATCATTTGATATCTGTATTCTTTACTGGCATGATTCAACAGTATCTGACTAACCTTAGGGCTGCATTGGTCTCCAATGTCTGCTTTAGCAAAGTTTCTACAGCTATATGACCTTCATAATGCCACCCACTTTACAGAGCTTGTGAGGACACTATGTAGCTCACAAGAAAGACTCTTTGACAGTGATGTACGATAGTGAGGTAGGTAGCTTTGTGCCTGGTGTTGAGTGTCAGTCACTCCATGTAGAGGAAATACATAGCTACTCCAGCAGAAAAGGGGGAGAGGATTGTGGAGATGAGGTATGAGGGAATGCCTTCAAGATAGAAAAAAAGTAGGTAAGAGAGAATAGGGACAGGGAATTAAGGATGGTTGGATGGGCAGAAAGTTCACAAGTGTGAAAGGATAGTGAGTGACAGAGATGAGAACAGAAGTGAAAGCAGTAAATGGTGAATGCCTATAACTAGGCTAAATGTTAAATTCAACTTACAATGAAAGTAAACAAAGTTTGCTTTAGAAGCTTTGAGATGTATTGAAAGATACAGAAATAATTTATTCTCAAACACATGATAATTCTAATACCATATCATGAACAGGATAAACTATCCATATATTGCAGAAAAATTCATTACCAGCCAGCCATGAGACTCAAACTCACACTCCTGTGATTACACATCAAGTGCTTTACTTGATGCGTAATCACAGGGATGTGAGTTTGAGCCTGGTAACGAATTTTTCTGCAATATATGGATAGTTTATCCTATTCATGATATGGTATTAGCATTATCATGCATTTGAGAATAAATTATTTCAGTATCTTTCCATACATCTCAAAGCTTCTAAAGCAAACTTTGTTTACTTTCATTGTAAGTTGAATTTAACATTTAGCCTAGTTACAGACATTTGCCATGATAGCTATATCTGGTAGAGAAAGAATTCATTTTCTTCACCATTATCTATTGTATGGGTCATATCTTATTACATTAGCACTGAGGAGACAAGCTTGAAACCAAGAATTACTTTATTTTATATTAGTTTTTATTTACAATTCATAAAATCTAGCCAGGCCAGTTTGCATCTGCACAGAACTTGGTTTCAGATGATGACATTTGCATAAAGATGTCACTAGGTTTCAAAAGTTTTGTTTTTATTCATCCTGACATAGATGCATATAATATAGACATGGATGAATGGTTAAGAAGTTCACTTCCCAATCATATGGTTTTAGATCCATTCTCACTGCATATGACATCTTGGAAAAGAGTCTTCTATAATAGCCCTATGTGAGTGGCTTGGGTTGACAAGAACTCATAGAGGCTCATTGTGTGTTATTGTGTATACATACATATGCACATACAGACATGTAGATATGACAAACTTATGACCTACTTCTTAGATGTAAGATTGAAAGTACAGTGCGTATTTAACAATTAATGTTGAGTTTCTTAGGCCATTGACAAAGTCCAGATGAGAAACCAAGAATCGCTTTCAGTATATACATGGTCTGATCAATAAGTATCCAGAATGTTGCTATAGTAATGAAGCTACAGTGTGGAGAGTAAAGCCACTTGGCACAGATTGACCTTGAACACTACTGTGCATTTTCACTAAGTTTTAACATTCTAGCTCGCTTCCACTATTTACAACAGTGCTTGGAAGTAATGTCTGTAGCATATGATCATTGCATTGAGAATGACAGGGAAAGTTGAGCAGAGAATCTGCATCAAATTTTGCCAAAAGCTTGGTGATACCTGCTCAGAGGCTTACGCAAAGTTTTCAGAAAGTTTTCTTTGTTCTCGACTCAATCAGGGAGACCTTGTGCAACTGAAGCCTGAGTGTCATTTTGGCCTGCCGAAAGCAGTTTTGGCACAAACAGTGATAATGGGCTGAACTGAATCATAACTTCAATCTTCAGTGATAATGAACTGAACTGAACCATAACTAATCTGCACATCCTCTGATAACTGACTGGTGATTCAATGATTTCCCTGCACAGCTGCACACACATCTGCAATGTTTTCTCAGTTCTGCTGGTTGCAGGTCTCTCAGAACATTTGTCAATATTGACACTTTTTCGGTCATCTTGGAAACGTCTGAACCACTCATACACTTGTGTGTAGCTCATACACTTTCTGCAAGTTTGCGCAGGCCTCTGAGCAGGTATCGCCATGACAGCTTACTCTGTCATTGTCAATGCGATGATCACATGCTACACACCTTCCTTCCAAGCACTGCTGTAAACAGGAGTGAGCTAGAATGTTAAGACTTAGTGCGCATGCACAACAGAGTTCCAGGTCAATCTGTGTCAAGCAGCTTCACTCTGCATGTTTTAACTTCGTTACTATGGCAACAGACCAGTTACTTATTGATCAGACATCGTATCATCATCAACATCATACATACTTTCCAGTATGTGTCTGTATAGGACATGTTTTACTTAAGATGTAAAGTGCATAAGGAGAAATTAGAATGTGATGCATTTATATGTAAGACTGTTTTTT
Organism: Octopus bimaculoides; assembly: GCF_001194135.2. Lineage (NCBI taxonomy): Eukaryota > Metazoa > Mollusca > Cephalopoda > Octopoda > Octopodidae > Octopus > Octopus bimaculoides. The sequence goes on from NC_068985.1 coordinate 82,505,326, forward strand.
TCAAAGAAGAAGTTTTTGAGCTGGTCTTTTGTTCTCATTTGCCATCGTCTGAAATTCTCATGGTATCAACAGTTGTTGATGAGTATCTACCCTTCAATCACAAGGATTTTTCTAAAATCTATATGACAAATAGTTTTAATTTTAACTTTTCAGTGATGATAGTCAACCAGTTTTGTTGCATGGTAGCCTCTTTTTAGGTGCTATTTGAAATGTAATGTCTTGAACTATTATCACAGGATTGTAATTTTGTTCATGCATGTTGACAGTTTTGAATTGGTACAATTCACAAATTTCAAAATTACTGGCTAGTTTGGTGTGTAGTATGAAAATCTGAGGTTGATAGTAACAGTTATAATTTCATGATCTGTGTTGAGTTTGAGTATACATTTCAACTTCAACAATATTTAATTCAACTGAATTATTTGGGTGCTGTCAAGTGCATATGTGCCCATTTTAGTGAAGTTACATTTTACTAAGTGGTGATAAACTGAATTCATTAACATACCTGAATCACTTGATGCTACACATTTCTTCATTTGGAGTTTAAAGATCAGAAAATATTCCCCAAATTTGGATTAATGATGTATCTCTGCAAAAGCATGAGCTTAGTGGAAATTTAACTCAATTTTTCATCCCTTTCTTGAAAGGGAGTAATGTTGGATTTCAGGGGCCTATTATAATCATATGCAAATATTCTTTAGTATTTCAGGAATGTTAAGTTGTCATCATTAGAAACTAAGACCAGGTTATTTGATAATAATACATAAATTGTTGTACATCTATAATGAATTCATATTTATCTTAAAATTTAGAATTCTACTTTTTGTATGAACATTCTGCAGATTTTAATTGGACCTTCCTTTTAGTTTATTTTCTTTTATTTCTACATTTGATTTTTTTACAGATAAATTTACAAGAAACAAATGGTGTGTGTATGCATGTATCTACATATGTATGTGTGTGTGTGTGTATATATATATATATATAGTTTTTGCTTGTTAGAATGTGTTTTAGGGGAATGGACTAGTCTTGTGTAGAATATTTTCATTTACTAGAACTAGATGAAGGGAAATATTGCAGGTTATTAGAGCAAAATGATTAGTGATATCCATACGATATATGTGAAATAAAATATTTTGTAATCCTTTCCATGAAAACTGTATATAAAGAAAAAAGAACAGTTTGATAGTTTGATTGATAGAAATATGTGTGGAATTCTTCATAACTATACTTATGGTAAAGTTTCCATAATTTACTGTTTTGCATTAACTGTTTGCAGAGAATTAATAATGTAAACATAGAAGGTCATTTATTATAAAATAAATTAAGATGCATTTTCGATTGTTCATTTGAGGATTTGGTCTCCTGACAATGAACAAATATGAAAGTGTACAGACCATTTATCAATTTATGTATTTAATTTCATCATTGAAGTTGAGTAGAAGCAGTATTATAATGAGATTTTTTGTTGTTGTTGTTGTTTTTTGGGAAAAATAACTAGTTTAATAATATTATTTGAAACCAGAGCAACTGTGGCAGTAGTTTCACTTTTTGATTTTATTTTGCTGACTGACTTGTTTGCAATGATTGAATAAAACTAGTTCAAAAATGATTTCAAAATCTACTGAATCAGTGATTTTAGCTATATTTCATTTTCATTTGGCTATTGTTTAAATAATGCTCCCACCCTTTTCTATCAATCTGGATTTAATAGATTTATTCTGTTTGATTTAAAATGAAAAAGGCAAACAAGCTCTATTAATTTTTTTGTCTTTTTATTTTATTATCAGTAAATTAAGCAAAAAAAAAAAGGATTCTGAAAGAATATTCTATTTAAAACAAAACTATTTCTTTTCTTTTTATTCTTTCAATATAAATTTTACATTTTCATAGTAGACTGTGATTGAAATTGTCATATTTTAATACTTTATTCTATGCAACAAAGAAAAATATAATGATAGTTTTGATACATAAACAGTAAAATATTGGAATCAATTGATTTTACTAAGCTAAAAATATTAAAAGAACTGGAAGATATAAAATTATTGAAGAAAATATGCTTGATCTAAAATAAAGCTAATATTTTTGTAATAATTCAAATGTCCTTGTTCTAAGCTCTTTTCATAAAGAAGTTCTAATTAAATTGGCACATAGAACAATATAAATTGGAAGAAAGTATATGCTACTTCAAAGAAAAAAAATTAGAGTAAAAACAAACCAACAAATGAGCAAATAGAATCAATACTTATATGACCTCTGAAATTTTGTTGAGTGATATATAAAAAAGTTTCTCTTGGCTACTGTTTAACCTTGAAACAAGATTTAGTTTAAAATACAGTATATCATAACAATGTGTGATATCTCTAACTTACAAAATTTGAGTTGACTGGTACTTTAAGTTTCATTTGATAACTTATTTCAGACTGAGAAAATTAAGCCATTGGGCAATCCCCTACAATCAGTAAATGTTCCATTTTCATTCTTAACCATTTAACTTTCAGATTACTCACCATTTGTAATGCTTATTCATTCAAATTGTTTTGAATTAATCATGCGTTATCTCATAGCTTTCAGATTTCAATGATGTAATTATTTACTTTTAGAATGACATTGCAGGGTAGTTGTGAGAGGCTTGATCTGGTCAGTTTGAACACAGACAGGCTGAATATTAGGCCTGATATAGCCAGTTTGAATGCTAAAGAGCTAAACTTTTGAAAAAATAATGTCTTCAATTTATGTAATATTCAATCAAATAATTTGAATTTATTACTAAAATTAAAGTATTTAAAACTTTGGTTTCAATTTTCATTTTGTGATGTTTACATTTAAGAACTGTTTATGTAATATTTTAACTAAAAAAATAGTTCAGCACAAAACTAGTGTTGTATTAATTAATCTGTTATTTGGACTTATATATCACTAATGAGTGTTTCTCTTCTACCTGTTTAGTATTTGGATTGTAGCTATGCTGGAGCACTACCTGTTTTGGCAAAAAAAAAATGTATCAACCTAGTGCTTATAAGTCTAATGCTTATTCTGTTTTCTGTTAGTTTAATTTGCTGAACCATTAAGTTAGAGGCACATAAGCCCAGTACAGGTTGTTAAGCAGGGGCAGACACACATACACATATATACATAGCCCATGGGCTTCTTCATAGTTTCTGTCTACCAAATTTTTTCATAAGGAATTGGTTGGCCTGAATCTAAAGTAGAAGACACTTGCTCAAGACGCTGCACTAAAGGAACTGAACCTGAATCCACATGGTTGCAAAGTAAACTTATTAATCACATAGCCTTCATCTACAGTAGCATTTCTCAACTGGGGTTCCCCAGAACCCTAGGGTTCCACAAGAGGTTCCTAGGAGTTGTGTGAGAAGGAGTGAAATAAACTAATGCTAATTATACATGCACAACATATTGGTTATTGTAAGATAGACACCATCCTATCTAATCTATTATGTTATCAAAAAAATATGACTATATATATATATATATATATACACACACACACACACACGCACACTCACACAC
>NC_068985.1:82509115-82514413 GCF_001194135.2 Octopus bimaculoides
ACACACACACACACACACACACACACACACACACACACACACACACACACATATATATATAAGTGTTAAACAGAGCAGCAAACATTAAGGCAAGGTAAACATCTCAGGTCATATACAATATTATTGTAGGAAGAAATTCAAAATCTTACAGTGATATCCCCAAGTATGGGATATTCCATCATCAGAGACAAATAGGGAAGAGGAGAATGGTATATATTAATGAGATGATGGCATAGAGGAAGGGAGTAAAAGAATAAGGAGATGGAAAGAAAGAATAAAAAAGAAAAAAAGTAATCTGTTACAGCACTTACCTAGTGTACCTAATCATTTAGAACACCTGTGAACTAAACCCCCATACTTTGTATATATACACATATGTGTGTGTGTGATATTTACCATGTGAACTACAAAGAAAAAATATGAGAAAGTATATAATTTTTTTGTTCCTTGAGACATGTAACTGTGAACTATGTTATGATATATTGAAAAATGCTATATTGCAGTTCAAAGATAGAGAAGCATTGACTGCCTTTGATGAACTAATTATATTTATGCATTACAGTTTATAATGTATGAATAAGAACATAGAATCACTATAACAAAATGAGAAACTTAATTTCTTTTATTTCCTGATAAAAACCATTTCTAATCAGTGCTACTTTTTGTTGGAAAAAATTTTCATCTCTTTGATAACGCATGTATCCTAAATGTTATATTCTATCTACAACATGCTTATTTGTACAAACTCCTGAAGTTTAGTGTCTTAATTTGTTTTGAAAATTTCTTGAAAACCTCTCTCTCTCTTTCTCACATTCATCATCTCACTTGCAATTATCTGTCACTTCTTTAAGCAGAGATCAACAAATTTGTCAAAAATACAGTACCTTATTCACTCATCTAACTGAATTCTTTTAATTTTAAGAAACTAATCAATAAATGATGTAATGAAAAAAGGCAAATTTTGTTACACATAATGATTGAGAAATTATTATTATTAAACAACAAGAGGTTGGTGAGGAAAAGTACTCTGTTGAAACCCTTTCTCCCCTTTAATTGTTTTGTTAAATCAAAATCTTTTCTGGGTAAAATTCATAAAATGAAATTTTATTTTCAAGATTATAGGAAGCATGTTCAATCAGATCTACTGTCTTAGGTAATTTCTCTGATAATTATCTTTGTTTCTTGGAGTTTCTGTGCCTTTTTCTTTTTTAAGAACATAAATTGTTAGCTAAAAGTCAGCACTTTTCTTTGGCTACTGAACTGATAACAAATGTGTATATTGTATTAAATGAATAAATAAAATTAAACACCTCAATCCAGATGTCATTTCCCATAAAACTATTTCAAATAAGACTGTAAATAAATTGTGATGGCATGTCTTATATCTTTGTCTGAACTTGACATATTGGTGTCTGTTTTTCCATATTGACAAGAGTTAGCTGGCTTTGCTTGATAGTCATTCCCTATTTCTCTAAAATCTATATTGATAATCAATTTGAAAATGAAATTTCAGAGAGAATTTATTATTTTATATTGATCAACCTTTCTTCAATACTATAAAATTGGATGGTAATTCCATTTAATTTTCCTCCCTCTCCTGCTTTTTTCTCTTTGTTTTGTAATTATAGTTAAGTTACTTTCATATTGAAAATGTGCTTATTCCATTACATTTGTTGAGTCACAGCATTTATAAAGACGTAGTGATTGTTGGTTAGGAAGAAAGAATTGGTTTTTAAACAGCTGTTCAATTTCTTTGTTTAAGGATTGAGACATTTTGCTCCAATGAATATCAAACATTGATTTAGACTAAAGAACATTTGATACTTAATGAGGAAGTGTTTGTAAATCAGTTTAGAAAAATGGTAACTAATTTTACCAACATGAAATTTAATAAATCGAACTTTTCTATAGTAATTTCGATATTAAGAATTTTAATTTATGACATTAAAATAAATTTATAGATCTAAATTCAAGGAAACTTGAGTTTAGATTCATAATTTGGACTAGAATAATATCATATAATAAGGATGTTGATGATTAATAGTTTAGAGTTGGGGTTGAAAATACTTGTAACTTCTATTTCTTTTATAAATTTCAAATGTTTCTTTTTCCCAAAAGTGCAAAAGGCTAAGTTTGACATGAATAGATTTAAAATTTTTAGCCACAATATTTCTGTATTATAATTATTACTAGCCATCTGAGGTACGTGTTAATGAATTTTAGGAGTTAGTGAAACTCACTACAATCTTGAGCAGAAGAAAACTGCATGAAGAAAACAAATCAAATAAATATTGGAACATTTGTGATGTGGATATTAAACCATAGATATTCTGCTCTAGGGTAAAACTATTTTGCTTAAACTGCAACATAATCATCTTTAAATCTACAATATGTATAGTAAGAGTGGGGATATGAATATCCAGGCAGATAAGGCGTTACTCTATGCAAAGTGCCAAAGCTGGTTTCTTCCAATGGTCCATTTTAAGGTATATTTCTTAAAAAACTACCATCTGATGTTAAGGTTAATTTCCTGACTACTTAGAATGTAAAATCACAATACTGATAATAAGGAAAATGAAGAATTTAAACATTCAAGTTTTCTGCTTGGTTTATTCTTAATAATTGTCTGACATGTTTTGATCGTATCACTTGCAAATTACTGCATATTTATATGCAGGGATTTATGTATAATTTGTACAATCTCTTCAGAGTGAATAAATATGTCATTGTTCAAGGAGTAATTCTTCCTGTTATTAGTTTGAATCAGGCCTGGTAGTGGTAGTAGTAAATGATGTTGCTCAATGAGGAGTTGCTATTCACAACTGATTGTTTGTGTAAAAATCTGGTAGCACCAGCAGTAGTGTTTGTTGACATTGCCAAATTTTACTGAACCATTTGGGAGTGGTTATTTATAGAACACTTTTCTTTTGAATTATTCTACACTCCTTATAGTCATGCAGTATTTTAAATAGATTTTCAAGTTGGTTCTATTTAGATTGTGATGGAAATAGTTGTGGATGATTACAGATCAGTAGGCACCACGTGGTTAATAAAATGAAGTAGTTAATTGTAAATTCTAGATATTTTTTCAATTTAATTAATAGTATTGTTCCAAAGAATTGAATGGCTAGAATTACATGGTTCTTGCATTCTATTATTCATGTTTTTTTTTAAAAATAAGACATTATGCAAGCAATTAAAACTTCTTTCTTGTCTAGTGTTAACTAGTTCAAGTAAATATTTAGTATAATTCTTCTAGGCACAAATTGTATTTTTCATCCCCTATTTTGCAAGGTTTTGCAGTACTAATAATTTCCCATTTTAATAAATATTTAATATTTTCATCTTACTACGACCTGCTGAAAATTTCCTCGAATTATTTCTAAGTGAACTTTCATGATTTGCTATTCTTTCTTTTATGAAGCTTGAGCTAGCTCCTATATAGTAATATTTATTTGTATCTGTTGTTACTGCACATCTATAGACATTGTTTTTTTATTCTACAATTATTTTAAAATTTGCATTGTGTTCTTCTAGCATAACCACATTTTCTATGTACCAAACTATCTACAGCTTCATCAGATTTTATAATGTTCGTGCTCGTTTTCTATTTTTGCTGATGATTTTTATTATTACCAATATCATTTTCAGATAATAATAATTATCATTATTATTTTCATTTTCATTGCTCTTTCTAGTCAACATATGTGTCTGTCTTTTACTTTAATATCTATGGAATTACAGACCTTATTATATATATATATATATATATATATATATATATTCTTTTACTTATTTCAGTTATTTGACTGTACCCATGCTGGAATACTGCCTTTAGTCAAACAAATTGACCCCAGGATTTATTCTTTGTAAGCCTAGTACTTATTCTGTTGGTCTTCTTTTGCTGAACCACTAAGTTACAGAGACATAAAGACACCAACATCGGTTGTCAAGCAATGGGGTGAGGCAAATACAGACACAAATACATATGTATATATATGATGGCCTTCTTTCAGTTTCCATCTTCCAAATCCACTCACAAGGCTTTGGTCAGCCCGAGGCTATAGTAGAAGACACTTGCCCAAGGTGCCACACAGTCATACTGAACCCAGAACCATGTACTTAGGGAGCAAGCTTCTTGCCTGTTTGCACAACTGTTGAATATTTTGGCATTGGTAATAACATTTTGCACATTTTGATATCTTTCAATTAATAGAACACATGTTTTACAACATAAACGCTTTTATCTACATATAAATCTCTAAAGGCACAACAGCTGTCATATTAAATAACTAAAAAAGATAACAAAGAAAAACATTTTATACTATAAATATATTTTCTTGAATTAAAATAACTGTGAAGTATGTAGTATAACAATTTGGTCTCAGTTGATATCACCTTGCACAAAGAACTGATTTTCATCTTCAGTAGTAAGCATTTCTTGCTCTATTCATCTTTTATTTCTTTAGCATGATTTTTAGCACATTTTATGTTCAATATTCATCTATTCTGAGACAGCTGCTATACATTAAATTCCTAGTTTCCATGTGCTTTGCTCTTATTTGTATTTTCTCCATTTGAAAGTCATGACTTGTTTTTATCAGCTTCTTTAAGCTAATAATTTACAGAAAGGCTTACTTATTAATCATGGTACATAGTTACCATTTACAGTGAACAAATCACATTTAAAAAAAAATTTTAACCAGGTTTTCCTTTTTGTTTATTCATTTCCAAAAATTTATCTTATCGAATACATTGTTTTAAGAATGGAAGAATTTACTGAATATTAAATCCTATTTTTATATCATTTGGTAAATAAAATTCCTTTAAGTGAAATTTAGAATGAAAGATTAAAACTATCAACTGATTATTCAATTTGTGATCATACTCACATTTTACCATAACTCAATGAGCTTTCTAATTTTTCTTTATAATTATTTGTGCAGGATCCATACTTGTAACTAATTTATTTTAATGTTATAAGACTCAGATAAAGCGTATCATACTTATCCGTTGTAGCTGTCTAGAATCAGATTTGGATAAATTCTGATAAAATAGAGAAGGGAATAAAAATAAATATCTCTGATCTAATTTCTTAATGTGTTATTTTAAGCAATAATCATTAAAGAACTGTATTATTGCATTTATTGAATTTGCCTCTCTTGTATTCAAATTTATTTGTATTTTCCTTCCATTTGTTTCCTTTACTTAAAAGGCCTTTAATCTAACACATAATAAATGCAATTTAATTATGAGACTGTCTCTCTACAAAGAAACCTTATATATATATATATATAT
>NC_068985.1:82514467-82515407 GCF_001194135.2 Octopus bimaculoides
TATATATATAAATATATACATACATACACATTTATTCTGTGATTCTCTAGGATATCTACAGCAGAATATAATTGTTGATGTGATGCAAGAAAGACCTGTTTTTAAATAGATAATGTTATTTTTGTTGCATCTAACTGAAATAATTTATTTTATTGATAATTACTGTTCATTTTAAAATCTAAAAACCCCAGTTTTCTGTTATAAATAACTAGTATTTCATTCTGTAATAAGTGGTAGGCTACTGAAATTCAAAACCTAAAACTGGAACTAGAAAATTTTCATTACCATAAGAAAATAATCAGGATTCCAAACCATATTTCTAGTAATTGATGACAGATACTTCACCATGATAAGGTATGACAGCAGTAGACATGGTGGAAATAAAGACACTGACTAGTGGTGCTAAAAGCAGAACATAAAAAAAATGAAGCTATTATTAATGTCATTATGATTTATTTTGCTGTATATGAGTACTTAAACAAATATCTTACCATAATTATAATTAAAGAATACTTGAGTTGTTATATGATTAATTTGATAATAATTTTAGGTAGGATTAATCAGTTTAAGTTTGGTAATTAGAGATGATCTTTTAAGGTTCATGTATATAATTCTTCAAGGAGAAAATTTTGATTCACTTAATGATGGATAAATGCTTTGTCCATTGGTACAATATATATATCAATGTTTTAATGTATATATAATATAAATTGCCAGTTAAGATTTAATATCTTAATAATGAGTCATATAGACATAACTCTGTTATATATTACTAAGTGAAGAACTAAAATGATGGCACAAAGTTGCTTTATGGTATTTTATTTGGATCACAATTTTGATTGCAAGTCTCTCTTGTATTAGTCTCTGCATACAGAAATGGTTTTTGATGAGAGCAAAATGTGTGTGTGTGTGTGTGTGTGTGTGTGTGTGTGTGTGTGTG
>NC_068985.1:82515417-82535358 GCF_001194135.2 Octopus bimaculoides
AGAGAGAGAGAGAGAGAGAGAGTTTCAAAATAGAATTTCTTTGGATTTTACTGTTTGGTTAATCCAGAAATACTATGGGTGTTATATGTTACTCAACCTTGTTCCAAAATCAGTCTGGGTTACCAGTTGAGAATAATTGTGGTTAAATTGTATCAAAAATTTTTAAAGAAACCTGCTGATGTAGAAAAACATAAGCCAAACGTCATATAAGTAGAGAGTAATCAGTCCTTTGGATGCCACATAGAAAAATTCAAATGAACAATCTGCTATGCTATGTATCTTTTGATGTCCTTGATCATAAATAATACGAGCATTTTACTTTGATACTAATCAAAAGCACATCCAGATAAATGTGTTGGTTGTAGGCAATATTTCCTTCCATTCAATCTCAATCATCAATGTTACTAAAATAGCTGCTTTCAGTCATGGAGTTAAATATGCATATTCAGTGATTTTCTGTTCTACTTATTTAGAAGGAAACCGGATTATGCCAGTCTCTGAGAGAGAAACATAGGCAAAACAATATATACAAAATTACAAACGTCTATTATGGTATTTTTCTCTGAATTTTATGGTCTGGTGGATATTTTTAATCTGCAGGCCAATTCTTGAAGTTAGTTCTCAGTTGAATAGTACATCACTCTGAATATGAGTTTTAGTGGGTTCATTTTTCTACAAGAAACCTTTCCAGTGCTAACAAAACAATAGTATTTGAATATCGACGATATCAACATTATTCACTTGAGCGCTATAATCATTCTAGGGGAATGTGTGGTCATTTAATATAAAGGTGACTTGTACATGGTAGCATCTCAGATTTATGGAGAGCAGCCTTTATGTTTTTGATTTTAGTTTTATTTGATCATTCACAAAAAATATGTATAACGATAACATGTTAAACCCGAATAAAAAATAATTTTTCTTTTATTTATTTGAAGAGTTAGAAGTGTGTAGTGTTAGAAATATATACATAGATATTGAGAAAACATCATGAGCCATATCTGTATTATCATTTATTTTAATAAGACACAAGAGATGTTAGAGTTTGAAGCTTTTGTTTTGGTTGGAGTGCAATAGGATTATCAAAAGGTGATGTGTTTTTATGAAATAAATTAAAGCAGTAATTAAGGGCTAGAGACTTTCAGTAACATTGAATCGGGCAATAAGTTGGTAGCTTAATGCTGTATGGATTTAGTTGTGCCCTGTACATTGAGTTCAAATCTTGCCAGAATAGAGTTTATTTTTTATTTCTCTGGAGTTAAGATAACTATCAGTAAATATATCAGTTGGGCCTCAAGGAGGCAAAGTGGCTGAGTTCCTTTTGAGCATTGAGCCTCATGGAGGCAAAGTGGCTGAGTTCCTTTCAAGCATTGAGCCTCACAGAGGCAAAATGGCTGAGTTCCTTTTGTGTGTTGAGCTTCATGGAGGCAATAACTGAGACCTTTGGCATTATGTCGTGCTTAAGAAGAAGACCCATCAAGCCAAGCAAAATCGCAGCCGTGGCAGATACTGGTGTCAGGCAAATGGCACCTGTGCTGGTGACACGTAAAAGCACCCATTACACTCGTGGAGTGGTGGGAGTTAGGAAGGGCTTCCAGCCATAGAAATCCATGCCAAATCAGACTGGAGTCTGGTGCAGCCTTCCAGCTTACTAGCCCTGGTCAAACTGTCCTACCCATGCCAGCATGGACAATGGACATTAAATGATGATGATGATTCCTTTGAAAATTAGTATTTTTGGCTAGACAGAAGTCTATGTTACTTAAAATATATTAACGTGTTAAATATCAAGAATATTAATTTCCATAGGGTTGTTTATTTATATAGTGAACTAACATACATCAATTTCTGATTAGCTTGAGATTTCACTAAAAAGTTCTCTCTTCTTTGTTTTTCTTTCTATTCCTTTATGCTATTTGTAAGATAAAAAGTCATAACTCTTCTCACCTAAAGTTATTCCCATGACCATTGCTAACTTTCTATTTTACTAATTGTTTTTTATGAAAGCAACAGAAGAGTAACTAATATTGTTTTCAAGTTATGGCACAAGGCCAGCAAATTTTGAGGAAGGAGTAAGTCAATTACATCAAATTCAGTGCTCAACTGGTACTTATTTATTTCAACCTTGTCATAATTTGAACTCGGGATATAAAGATTGACAAAATGCCACTAAACATTTTACCTGATATGGTAATGATTCTGCCTGCTTGTTGTGTTAGAAGAACAAGTAATACTGAAATCTCTTCATATATTTTGACTTAGTATATCTAATCCAACTGTATCATTTATGAAATTTTTTTAAAGAAAATGTATTTGTATATTTTATCTGATATTTTATATATCAAATAAAAATATATGAAATAATACTTAATATTTGATATATTAAGTAGTATTTGATATATTTTATATCACAGATAAAATATTTGAAATACTACTTAATATTTGAGTTTGTCTCCAAAATACCAGATTTTCTCTCTTACAATAAATTTCTTGAGGAAGAAAATAACACAAAATATGAAAATCTTCACGGTCAGTTGCATAATTATTAATGTGTCAAATTGACCAAACTAGTATCTTATCTGCTTCACGGTAGGTAGACAGCCTTCGGTTTACACTATACATTACTAATATAGATGTAAAACAAAAGAAAAAGAAAATGAATAAATAAAAAAAACAAACAAACAAAAGACAAACATTTCTATTTTGTGTTGTATGTTAGCTTTGAGCATATGAACTAAATTAAACATTCAATGGATAAATTTGATTAAACTTTCTGCATCACTGGAGGCTGATTCTTTAATCATTAAGAATGTAAAGTGTCTTTAGTGTTCTTAAAAATCTCTATATCTATATAGATAACTTCTTTTGCTTAAGGAAACATTTTTATTACATTTCTTATAAATCAATTTAAAGAGCAAAAGAAAAAAAAAAGAATCTCTAAATTCCAAAAAGAACCTTTTAATAAAAGAATCATAAAAGAATGTTTCTTTTTCAGGTAAAAGAAATTTAAAGAAATAGATACAATAATAAAGGAAAATAAAAACAACAACAACAACAAAGACTGTGACATAGAATTCACTGATTTTTGTTAACTTGATTAATAGACTCCCTGGTTAGATGAATAATTTGTTTTCTGCTATGTTGTTTTTGATATTTTCTCAGAATACAGGATTTTTAAGAACTTACTATTCATACAAACCTGATCATTTTTTCTACTTAAAAATATATGTGTTCATCTATGAATTAATAATCTTTGTTATTATTTGAAAAGAAATTGCTCTTACCTATAGTTTTCAATTAATATTTACTATAAGCATGACAACTTTATATGAGAAAATTGTTTAATATAGATATTTACTCAGTATGCTATTGGGACTTCCTGCTAACTTGTTATAAATGGCAGACAGAGATATATTTTTTACTATAGTTCTCCTGAACAATTTAGTTATTTCAAATTAGAATATTTAGAGTTATATTTGATAGATCAAAATCTTTACTCTTAAATAAATTCAAAAGAAATAGGGCACAACCTGTGTCTAATTGTTATCCTCTGTTTTGTCATATAAAGAAAATTTAAAAAGAAAAGAAATTATATTACAACTGTAGGCATGTTCTTGAATTATGTGCATGATGCACTATTTCAGTTTCATTACAAGAAAATTGAAGTAGTTATTTGCATAGATTTAAAAAAACAAATCTATGAGGTGGAAGCTAAGTTTTTCAAGACTGATTTTTTAAAACAAAATACTTGGTAAAACACAGATGGGTGTATTTAAGAAATATACCAGTTTCCCTACATTGGAATATTACTATCATATGTTGGACAGTGCTGCTTTTGCAATAGAGTCTCTCACAGACACACTCCAGCATCTGACCCACAAAGTATGTTGTCTTTCCTCTCTCTCTCTCTCTCTCTCTCTCTCTCTCTCTCTCTCTCTTTCTCTCCTACTTCTGCTTCTCAGAGCTGGTTAAGCTCACATTACCTCCACTCAGACATTTCTGTCTCATTCACATGTCTTCCACTCATCACCCATGTGCCCAACTTCCCACTCAAGGCTCTACACTAGTCCCTCTGCTCAGTTCTTCCTTCCCTAAATAAGAACCCTCTGGAATTCTATGTCTGCTCATATCTTTCCTGCAGACATTGAATTGCAAAGGTCCTAGAACAACATTAATGGTATTAGTCTCACTCAAGGCCTGCAAGGGCCATGGGCATTACACCTTCCTTTAGACCCTACAAGTAAAACAAAAAGCCCTACCAAGATTTCAGTAAGATACATCACAATATTATATCTAACCAGGGCTTCTAATTTGCAGACAGTTCATTAATCTATCTGTACAGGATAACTCTATAAACAGTGGCAGCACTGTAAAACTAAACTGTGGTTAATTAGCTCACAGGGATGACTTCTACTCATGCTGGTGTAGCCAGAAGAGTTAGAACCGAGTGATGTCTCTTAGAATCCAATAATGTTATTCATCCACTGATGGATACCTCTGAACTGAAAACATGAAGAAGCTATTTAATCAGACAATAGATAAATTAATGTGGAAACTACGATACTGGCGCATAAGTGGAATCCTACCAGCATTAGCACACACCCATTTCATATCTATCTTAAATAGATATGTTTGAATACATGGTTTTACCTCTGCATGTTGAATGATCAATAATAGTAACGCTATTTAATCATTAGTCATCTTTAATGTTAGGCAGATATTTCCAAAATCTGTTGGTTATGTTTCAGAATTCATATAAACATCTTAATTGCAAATACTATCCAACTGATTCTCCCAAATACTTTTTCTATGCCTTTGAAAATAAGCTTATATTAGTAAAATATATTTACACATATCGTTGTCATTCTTGGAAGAAATATCTGAGAAAGAAGTACTGACAGCTTGAATTTGTTTATGGTGGATCTTAACTCACCAGGGATTGATGAACCTATGATTTCAGAAGCATTATCTGTAGTACATGTGGAATCAGCCAGATGATAAAATTGCAATGGACTGCTTCTTAGTTGAATATAGTCTTTTGTGGCATTTTCTTAGCCAGTCTCTCTGGTGTTGCTCTATTTCACATGCATGCATGCATGCACACACACACACACACACACACATGGGCATGTCACTGCCTTGTGAGTGAAATTGTTAGGCAGAAAATATATGGAAGCCAATTGTATATATAGCTATATAAATATGTGTGCCTCTTTGCACCATAGGCCAGCACATAGCCTCCAGATCTTAAAATTATTGTTGAGTAATTGCTTGACGTGGTCAGTGTATTTATAAAATTTCTTCCAACAAACAACCTACCAATATTTAGGAATTAAAACATACCATGTTTGAGTTCCTAAATCTTACAACATGTTTTGAGGTTAGTATAGAGTAGAACGTTCCTAATTCATTAACCAACTATTTTTGGTGTTTTCTCAAACAAAAGTTATATAAATGTTGATTCATTTCTTCTCTCTGCACTTTTAAACCAAGTAATGCTATACAAGGCCTTCTTAAGATCATTATAAGCCTCAGGCAAAGATTGCAGGCTCCTGGGCAACTGCCCTGTATTTCCATGCCTTAAGAAGGTGCTAAGGCCATTCACTTTATACATTGACTGCAATTTTACAGTATAATTTTTTTTTTATCATTTAATTGAAAGTTATTTTTTAAAATTCAGGGCGTTTTCTTAGCTAACTATTTTAAACTTTGCCCCTACTATTACTTCATTACATTACAGTAGATACATGCTCCTTCTTATTCCATACATTAACTAGAAAGATGAAATAAATTCACTTCTCACAACCTTACAATTTAGTGATCAATCTTACTTCAGCTATCAGCAAATTCTTTCTTTATTTTTTCTTTTAAGTTTAGCTCTATGCTATTATCTCTTAACATGGATGTTAAGTTAGAACACCGACTATGGACCTCTCATGTGGATGCATGGTGCATAAAAGCACACATATGTATATCACTGGCAGATGAGAATCATCTACAATGAGCATCCCATGAATTCTGTATATTGTCGATAGAGATTCAGCTGGTATGCAGCGAGTGGACACCTGTCATTGGATGAAACAAAATATGTCAAAATCACATGATCTGTCAGTTTTGGCACCTGCAGCAGATAATTCTCATCTGCCAGTGTTATAAATAGTGTGTTTTTATGCATTGTGCATCCATATGAAAGGTCCTCCTAAGGTAAATACTACAGTATTCAGTGTTCCAACATAACATCCATATTAAGCTGAATATAAAGATTGCCTTTTTTGTAATAATACTGCTTCTGTCACCAATAATTATACTATTATTTCTGTTTTTTTGTAAACAACCTGAAATAAAGCATGCTATTGTATTGGTTTACTGATAAGCATTAACATGGTTTTATTGATGTTTTATCAGTGACATGCGGAAATTAATAGAAACTTGTTCCTGATTCAGTATCTTCAACTAACATATATTGTTATAAATTAGTAAATATCTTTTTACTCATAATTGCAAAAGATATATTTATTCCTATGAACAATATAGCAGTTTAAAGACTTTTGTTTGTCAAAAACTGCAACTTCAGTATAAACAAGAATGAATTTATATAAGCAATTAATTTACAAAGGTCAGTAATTCTTTTATTTTGTAGTTACTTCTATCATGGATGTTTACAGAACATTCTATGTTCTTGAAAACAGATGTAAAGTTAATAATCCAGGCCAGGAAATGGTGCGGATTCTTCACCCATTTTTTGTTTAAAAGTTCTGTGAAATTTCTAAATAGAATTTGAAAGCAGACTAAATTTCATGGTTTCTTTATCTTAACTCATATGAAGCTTTTTCCTTTAAAATCATTTGTTGTACATGTGCTGTTCTGTGAATTAGATTTTCACTGAGAAAAATCTATTCTAATGTTGCATAACAATTAGAAAAGAAAAATATCACTTTGTTTCAAAAGTTGGTAGGTCAAGATATTTAGCACCGCTTTTGTAGTATTTTGTATCTTTTCTTTTTTTATTCCGAAATCTGTTATCATTTAAATATGTTGCTAGAAATAAGGCATAAAAGAATCCAGAGATGCAGTTTTCAGAAATATGACAGTGCTAATGATGATATTTAAAAGATAATGGCAAATATTTTTTTATGCATAGCTGGGTATACATTTGAATGTATACTCATCATGGTATATAGATATACACATCTGTATGCATGAGATATTCTAATGAAATAGCAGTTCATTCAAGATATCTTTCTGCAGCTTATTACTTTGAAAATTAATCTTTCTATGTCTATACAGAATTTCATGAAAGACATAGAAAACCAACAAAAACTGATATAAGATAAAATGATTGGAACTTCAGGGACTTAGAAACATCAACTACAATAACTACAATATGATATTTCATAAATATCTGTTGCAAAATTTTGAGTGATATATCACTTTAAGTTTTATGCTTCCTTTTGTTTGTGTTTGTATGTACTATTTATTTCTCTCTCTCTTTTTCTTTTTTTTTTTTTTTCACATTCTTATCAATATCTGAAGCTAGAATAGATTATTTTTGAATCCCATCATTTGGGATTTAGTGAGTAATTTTAATTTTCCTTTTTTTTTCTTTTTGTAGTTAGTATTTTTATTTATACATTTTGCTAATTTCCTGCATTTCATTATTTTTGTATTAAAGGTTTTGTATTTCACTTAAAACTCTTAGAGTGAATGAATTAATAAATAAAACACATCTTATTCTTTGACTGGATTGATTATATGCAGCTGATCAATAGAATACATGGTTAAATTTCCTATTTGTTACTTTAGAACTCTTATGAGACCCTAGTATGGCAACTTAAAATGTTATTGATGAAATATTTTTTTATGTAACTTCTTGTATGTTACTGGGGGTTTTTTGTACTAATTTCTTTTTATTTATATTTTAAAATAACTTGGTTTGTGATTGCATTTCTTCAGGGACATTTCTATGTTAATTTGAATATAGATTTAAATTAATCCACAAAATGATAAAAATCTATACACTGATGATGTGTATGAACTCAAACATTGTTTGAAGTGACTATTTTTATAATTACAAACCAAAAATACCTAGTCAAATTTTAAAATATATTGCGATGTTTTTTTATTTGTTACATTAACTTAAAACTGTTTTTGTTGTTTAAATTCTTATATAAATATTATTTGTAGATAAATTTTCTGTAATTCTCTAATAAATAAATCTCATATTATTTAGAATTTTCAGCAGTTTCTTTCAATTTCTTACAGCATTCTTCAAGGTTTGTTGCAAAATTAAGCAATTGGGAATTACCTTATCAACATTGTTTTAATATTCTTGTTTCTGTATCAAGAAATATATCTTTGAATCTTGGCTGCTTTGAGAAAATCAACTAAGCAACAACAGATCATTTGTAAGAGGTTGGAAATGAATACCATTTAATCCATGTATAGTTATCAGAATGTATTTATGTGAAAAGATAAATATAAGTAGGAAGAACAGAATTTACATGTCTGATATTATTTTATTTAGAAGTTATACAATTGTATTTTGTGCTGTTTTACTAATTTATTTTTATTTTATTTGAAATTTCAAAATATAAAATAACATTTTTACTTTTGTAAATTGATGGCATAACTTAAATTGAAAAAAAAAAAAAAGAGATACCTGCAGATAATGAATAATATCAAACTAATAGCAAATATCAAAATACGTTAAATGGATAAGCAAAATTCATTGTATTATATTGTGTAATACAGCAGGAACTTCTAGTAAAATGGTTTGATAATTAAACATTGTGTAATAGAATCTTTATAAATGCTGATTATTGAGAAAATTCTGTCAAGAGGTTATTTCAATTTCTATGGCTTCTTGAAAATAAAGAATGCACCTAAATTGGCTCATAGATCTTATAAGTGCAAAGCAAGAAAGAATAAGAATGTGAGCACAAAATCTTATGAAAACTTGTGTATGTGAATGTGTAAAGAAAGTTATATAAAGAATAGTCTTGGCATGCTTCACAGATATATGAAAGGCAAAATAAGAATTACTGTTAAGTTGGACTAACATTGTAGCATATACAGTGAAATTATAAAATATAAAACATGGGAAAAAGTCTTGCACATCAAATAATTGTGATGTAGCTTATTTCTATTTTATATAACAATGAAATGACTGACGGTGAATATTGAAAATTTAACACTTCTACTTGTTATGTATACATGTAATACTCATTTAAACAATAAAATACAAATATTGAGCTTTCTTCTAGAAAAGTTCCGTAAGTGTGTGTGTGTATATATATATATATATATATATATATATATATATATATATATACATGATGTGTGCTATATGCATATTATACAATATAAAATAGCTGAAAGAGAAAGATTATGATACAGCAGTGAAACAAAGGAGGCACATGAAAAAGTTAAATCAATTTTATCATTATTAATCTTGCATAGAAATTATGGCTAAATTAAAGTAGCAATAATCTATTATCTATAATTTTTGCCTCTATATAACTAGTTTTTTGAATAGAATCAAAAATATAAGAATAATAATTTAATTTAAATCTCATGTAATATATTTCCTTTTTAAAATGATTTTCTACTTCACTTGCTGAGCAATATTTGGTAGCATGACAATATAGGAACCAGATCTTCAAAACATTTCCCATTCTAGCGTGATTTAAAAAAAACTTCCCTATTTCACAGTAACTTCAAAAATGGAATGAATATGTTTAACGAATGTTTAATGTAGATATTAGTCAAGAAATTTAGAACTCCAACTTTTAAAAAATCTGTACAAACCTCCAACTATTACAATGGACTGTAGCAGCAATTGTCAAATGGAAAAAGTTATGTTTTGTGTGTGTGTTTATTCTTATGTTGTGTGCCTTTATATTCTATAAAATTAGTCGGTCAAGCGAAACTGATAAAATATGCACTAGGCTGAAATAAATACTGGTTACAAAATGACCAGCCAAAATCCTTCAAGTTGATACCCCAGCATACCTGCAGTTCAGTGAATGAGACAAAAAATAAAAGAATACACACATAAACACACACACACTCACATTGCAAGCAACATATACTCTAATTTCCAAATATCATTAAAGAAAATATTTCGATGCACATAGTAGCTACAGGCATAGCTGAGTGATTAAGAAGTTCACTTCCTAGCTGCATGATTTCAGGTTTAGCTTCTTTGCACAGCACCTCAAGCAAATATTTTCTACCATAAACTCTAGACTGAATAAAGCCTTTGGAGAGAATCTGGTGGACTGGAACTGAAACAAGCCAGTGGATGGAACTTAGGGAAGAGGGAAAAACAATGAAAGAAATAGTGAAAGTGGAACTCAAAATGCTGAGTATTGCAGAGGAGATGACAAAGGACTAATTTGGTTGGAATTTCACTGTGCTTGAGAAAACCTGTCCATCAGTAAGAATGAAGTTCTAAACATGTTCTGTGCATGTGGCCCATCCTGTCTTGTCACACATTCCCCCATCTCATTCCCCTAACACCCAGTCCCCACATCACTCCTCCATCTATGGCACTACTTCATAGCTGATTCAGCATCTATTACTCCCCGCACCACTTCCCTTGCACTACTGGTTATCTCCTCCTTCCTTGGAGCCTTCAGTCTTTTGTTCTCATCCTCTCTTTCTTTCCCATACTATCCTCACTGAGCAACCCCTTTCTGTGCCTTCAGATAGTTCTCCACTCTACCATATGTCATCTTATCATCTCATACCTGCTATCATTCTCAACACCCTCTCATATCCACCATCAAACTCACCCATTATGCACACCCTTATCTAGTCCTACATCTCCTTCTCCACTGCTCCTACACCTTACATATGATCCTCTTACTTTATGATCTATCCATTTTTCCGAGTGACTGCTATCTCTCTCTCACCTTACCCCCTTCTCCACATTGATATTTCCCACTAACTGCACCTCCAACCTTGCACTTCATTCAATACATCCATCTTTCCCATCCATCTCTAACTGTTACTCTTCCCACACATTCTTATGAAATTACTCCCTTATTCCCTGTATAATCCAGTGACTTTATTCCATCTTATGATCACATACCTTGAGAGTTCACTCTTTGCACACCATCACTACCATCTTCCTTCTTTGTCTTCATCTTCTCAGTTACTACTAGTCACTGTTATCATTTAAAGTTGTCATGTATCTCCTCCAAAGTGAAACACTTGTTCTTGTCCCTCTGTTATATGTCAGATTCTCAGCATCTGGTAGAAAGCCACGTCCCCTCCCTAATATCCTCCCCAACGTAGTCATGGAGATTTTTCTCTTTCCTATTTTTTCTGTCTTGCAACTTATTTGGCAATCTCACTGGTGCCATTGGCATGAAAAAAGTGCCCAGTACACACTTTAAGGTCGTTGGCATTAGTAAGGCATCCAGCCATAGTAAACATGCTAAAACTAACACTGGAGTTGAGTGCAGCCCTGCAGGATGCTGTCAAACTATTCAACCCATGCCAGCAAAGAAAATGACTGTTAAATGAGGATGATGATGTATTTGATTACTTTGCTCAAAACAGCCCATCAAAGGTGATGCTAGCGTTGATCCAAGACATTCATCCTCCTCTGCCTTTAGCATATTGTTTCTCATGGGAGTGGATGTAACTGACAAGACATAGGCAGATCCTGTGGCACTGAGGGCAATCTTGAACAACAACTAAAGGGGGTTGATGACGATGGCTCCTCCTCTTGTCATGCAGTCTCCTGCATTCAGTTTCAAAGTGCTCTACTTCAGCATCGCACATGGACCTCCATGTATTTTGATTAACACCCAGGGTCTCCAGTTGATTGGAAGGGAGACTGCATAAAATGAGAGACTGTTTGAGATGATCATGAAAACAAAGTTGTAAACGTTCGTGAGGCTTATTTCTAGTCTCGATTTTGGTAGGCAGTTACCTGGTATCCGAGTCACATACCCAACCCAGAAGAGTTGGGTATGTGATGACAAAGGATGCAGATGTGTGTGTGTTCACAAAAGCTGCAAACTATAAATGATATTGTTGTTTTCTCTTGTCAATTAAAAAGCATCTGCTTGCTTTGCACTTTTGAAAACATTTGGAATCAATGAAATAATATCTTTAAATTAGCAAGCTGCATACCACTTCATCTAGGCCTACCTGATGTATCTGCCTCCAATCTTATCTCTAATATGTCTCAACCATAATATTTTGCTTTGTTATTCTTCCCCATAAATACAACCTATTGAAGTTTAAGCTGAATTTCTCACATATTAACTTCACCAGTCTGAGAGAATCTGTAAAAGCCATTGTCAGTCCCATATCTTTAAATTTTAGGAATCGACACTACATTCTAACAGGAAACATAAATTTTAAAACTTGTTGCAAACTTGGTTCATGGCTGTTTTTGTTCAACTAATACAACTTCTCTTGGTACAATCCCACTTGCATAACTTAAGCTTTGAGACAAGCATATGACTACTGGCAAGATCAACCAGGTATCACTAAGTTCATATTTTGAATGATGAAGTGTGTTTAACGTTTGTATTTAAATCTCATTGTCTGCTTTTACTAAAACATTCAGTAAAATGAGAAACAGACTGGACTAAAAAATATGCACCATGCCTTGAATATCATTTTGGATTCTCACTCATAACTATGATATACTTGTCAATACTGGGCCTAAGAGTTGCTCATAAGCATCTAATCAGTTACTCCATTTCTTTGAAACAAACTATTCTAACATTCAGATTTCGTGACAGTTTGTTTAAAGGAAATATAGTCATACTTGTGAAAACAGCATATGTGAATGAACATATGTACATGTGTACAGTACATGTGAAATCGAAATCGTAATTGAACCAAATTCGATGACTGGCACCTGTGCCAGTGGAGCGCTAACAGCACCGTCCGAGCATGATCATTGCCAGAGTAGCACCATTTAAGCGTGATCGTTACCAGCGCCGCCTCACTGGCACTTGTGCTGGTGGCACGTGAAAAAGCATTTGAGCGAGATAGTTGCCAGTGCCGCTGGACTGGCTCTTGTGCTGGTGGCACGTAAAAAAACACCATTTTGAGCGTGGCCATCGCCAGTACTGCCTGACTGACCCTTGTGTCGGCGGCACGTAAAAGCAGCCACTATACTCTCGGAGTGTTTGGGATTAGGAAGGGCATCCAGCTGTAGAAACTCTACCAGATTAGATTGGAGCCTGGTGCAGCCATCCGGTTCGCCAGTCCTCAGTCAAATCATCCAACCCATGCTAGCATGGAAAGCAGACGTTAAACGATGATGAGGATATATATATGTTTATATATACATATATATATACATCATCATCATCACCATCATCATTTAACGTCCGCTTTCCATGCTAGCATAGGTTGGATGATTTGACTGGGGACTGGCAAACCAGATGGCTGCACCAGACTCCAATCTGATCTGGCAGTTTCTACAGCTAGATGCCCTTCCTAACTCCAACCCCTCTGAGAGTGTAGTGGGTTCTTTTTACATGCTTTTTTGTTAAATTCTTCCAGGTTGTTTGAACTAAATGCTAATAAATTCAAGTTTTCATTAATCATTACACATATGACTTCCTTGTTCATCAGTTGAATGAATATATTTCTGTTATAATTTGGTCAGGCTCACAAATTATTATAAATGATTTTTATGGTTTGCAGTTTGACTAAAAAAATAGTATCATTGCATTGTTTGGATAAAAGAATTTTAATCTTTATATTATATAAATTTCATACAAGATTTAGTCTGAAATATTTGTGCATTTGGAGAAATAGTACATTTCTGTACTGAGAAATTCCATCTTCTATTGATTGAAACCAAAAGCAAATGTATACATCCTTTGGCATTTATAATATTTCACCCTTTTCCTTAAATAAAAACAAATGATAAAGTAGTAGTAAAGACATATTCATAGTGAAGATTGATTTAAAATTTAGATTTTCTTTTATATCTCAAACTACCAATATTGTTTTATTTCCAAAATTATTGAAGGAACTGAAAAGAGAAAGAGAGAGAGAGAAAAAACTCGTTTTAATTAAAATTGTTCATATACAATATAGCATTACATTGCTTTACATGGACTGAAGAATAAGAAGACTAAACAAAATCTAAACTCTAAAGTGTTTTATATGTAAATGAGAATTTTAGCAAATTTTTCAAATATTTTATTTTGATTCCTTTCTTTAATGGCATAATTTTTGTAATGTTTATATCTTCTCTCATTTTGATAATGATTGCCATTCAGTCTATTATTCCATGATAATCAAAAATTACATCATATCCCAATATTTCGTTAAGATGTTGAATTAATAAAAACATAAACATACTTTATTTTATTGCTCACATCACTGTATTTAATTTAAATATTCACTTTTTTTTTTTTTTTTTTTTGCAATACCTTTCTATTTACATATTTCATAAGCAATGCAACACCAGGCTGAATCTTGGATAAAATGGATCAAATTAAATTTAACATTGTAGCTCATTAATTTTTGTCTGATAATCCAAATTTGCATTTGATTCTGGAAGCAATTATGTATTGATTGTAGTTGGTTGGTATTGCAGTAACAGAAATACAATGTTGATAGAAATATAATCACCTGGGAAACATAACTTCAGTCAGTGTAATATTTTTTTACTTGAGGGCTTAAATTACTTCCGATTGTAAATATGAATTGAGCCAATAGATAGATCTAAATCATATGAGTAAATGAATGTAGAAGTCCAGTGCAAAATATACATATGCAAATGAAATATGAATTATACTTTTGATTGTTATAATTGTAAATTAGTAACTTGTATTGATTGTAGGGAACTGGTTGGTATAGTTTATTTATTGTCAATTAATGTAACAGATCTTTAGAAATCTCATTAAACATTTTAAAACTCTGAGAAAGGTTAAGATATGAAGCTAGAGTTTCATTATGGCTTTATTTCAGGCAAAACCAGTTTTTTTTCGTCAGATGCAGTCAAGCAAAGACTTTATTCTTTTATTTATTTATTTTTCTTTGATAAACGTATTAAACTACAGAGCAGGAAGAAATTTTATTCATTATTTGAAGATTTAAAAATTTTATTCAATTAAACTTCTATTTATTTACTTATTTTTTCCAGAGTGGTGATTGAATGAAATGAAATTTAGTTGTTTTATTTTCTTTTCAAATTAGTAATGAATTGCTTTTATGCAGAAATTTGATTAAAATAATAGCAAAATTTTATTATATATAACAGAGCTTTTGTTGAGTTCAAATTGTAATATAGTAGATTTAGTTATGTAAATTTACAATTTTCATATTCTTTTCAATAACATTAATTATATTTGCTATCTGGAAATTTATTTATGGCTGCTATAATGAACTATTAAGAAAAAAAGGGGAAAAAAATTATATCACCTACAGATTGTGTATTTATGAAGGATATTACAAATGATGACAGAAATAAATCTGTATTCATATAGCAAAGCAATGTTCCATTTCTCTGTCATTTCTCTAGGCTTTCTTAAATCAGGTTTGAGTTCTATATTTGTTTAATTATGTACCTTTTGGTATCTTTCTCCCATTCCATTACTGTCTTTTCTGCTATTTTCCAACATTTTATATTCTTCATCACTACCTTCCTATTCTCACTTTTCTCCTCTCACTCATCCAGTAAGTGCTGTGATTAAGTGAAATGCACTTGGATATTACAAATCCAATAGAAACTGTAAAAGTGAAATTTTAAAAATTAGCTATCTGTGCAGTTTTGTCTCAGCTTAGATTGTCTTCTACAGAATAGTTAATATGTTCATTCGTTTGTTTTACATTCAATTTTCTATGCTTTCTGGGGTTGGATGGATACTTTTTTGTGGCAGTATTTTTATGGTCATAAGCATTTCCTATTGCTAGCCCTTACCTTTATTACAATGGATATTTTCTTTATTCAACTACTTCAATAGTTCAGAGCGGAAAATGTAATGTTCATTAGGAATATAAACACAGTAATGTTGCTTTTTTCTTATTTTCATTCAGGCAGTCTCATGTGACTAACCCCCCCCCCCAACACACATTGTAAAGCATTGCTATTTCAAATAAGATAGCATAATGGTTAACCAATGCTTAGAACTCTATTTAAATCCATTTATATTCAAGTTTTAATAAGGTATTAAACATAATTTGTCTTCCAGTTTTCTTTTGGTATTCAATACCTTTGAATAATTTATACAGTGCATATCTGAGAGCAGAATAAAGTAAAAGAAGAGAACTAGTTTGTCTTTTTATTGTTTGATAAATTGTGTAATCATTACATTTGTTTCATTAGTGTATACTAGCATGTCATACATGTCATAGATTAATCATTATATTGATAATTCCATAGTCACATTTAAACATCACATCTTTAGAAGAAAATAGTGATTTAAACCATTGTTATTTCTCAACCTCATTTGGTTGACAGAGCTAAAGAACTGTTCTTATTTAGCACTATCAACTAACTGATTGAATTAAATTACTATTTTGTATATGATTATGCAAGTGTTTATGTAATGACTTTTGCACAGTATACTAGTATTCATTAGTAAAATTTGTGTAATGATTATATAATTTATGATATTATAACAGAAAGAAAAACTAATTTTGCTCTTGCATGTACACACACAAGGAGAAGTAAAAGATTATCTGCACTTACGACAAAACTGCCTTCAGCACTTGCATGCTAAAAGGTGAAACTTTTGTAGTTACATTACTGAAATTTGGTCTTGATTGCTCCAGTTTTCTTTCTTGTGTTACAGAGTGAACATAGATACTCCACTTGCAGTGTGCATCAAGGCAGAAGAGAGATCAGTGATCTGATTTCTCTGGTCTGAGATGTGTCAGGGCTGAAGTTTATCACAGGCTTTCAGTACAATACAGAGACAGTGCTCTACCATGCAGAAATGTGTATAAATGGATTGAGAAGTTTAAAAATGGCTAAATAAGTGTGGAGCATGAAGTGGTAGCAGGACATTCATCCACCTCCACCACTGACATGAAGATTGAACAAGCTCAAGAGATGGTTCTGGCTAACTGATGAGTGACCATTTAATGAGGTGGAAAATTAGTCATGCAAATTAGTTATGACTCTGTATACAAAATCATCCACATCAAACTCTGCTTCCATAAAGTTTGTGTAAAATGGGTGTGAAATTAGCTTACCAGAGAGCATAAGTGCAAACATGTGGAGATCTGTTAACACTTACTTGACCACAACAATGATGATGATGATGCTTTTTTAGAGAAAACAGTCACAGGAGATAAGACCTGGATCCGTCACTTCGAGTCAGAATCTAAAAGGCAGAGCATGGAGTGGAAACACCTGGAATTGCCAGTGAAAAAGAACTCAACCTTCTACAGAAAAAGTGATGCTAACCATTTTTTGGGATGCAAAAGGGTCTATACTGCAACATTACCTGAAAAAGGGGTCTACAGTCACCAGTGTAAGCTATAGTTAAATACTGGCCAACAAACTGAAAGCAGCAATTTGCACTAAATGCCAAGGTTTATTGTCAAAGCAAGTGTTATTGTTGCACAACAATGCACAGCCAGACTATTGAAACTGTTGAAAAATTTGGTTCTGATTTGCTAGAAATCCCTGCATACAGTTAAGACCTTGTCCCTTCCAACTATCACTATTTTGGACTGTTGAAACATCATTAAGAAGGTTGTTGATTTGCTACAGATGAAGAAGCACAGGAAGTGGTACATAACTTGCTGCATGACCAGCCAAAAACCTTCTTCAATGGAATAAGCAAGTTTGTGGACTGCTGGAAGAAGTGCATCAAAAAGTAAGGAGACTATGTCAAGAAATATACTTTTGTTTTAATAAATTACAGAAACACACGTGTGTGTAATTTTTGACTTAATCTTGTATATATATGATGAGCTTCCATGCAGTTTCCATCAACTAATTCCAGTCACATGAAACATGAAATTGATTAGCCTGAGACAGTAGTAGAAGACACTTGCCCAAGTGCCACAAAGTGAGACTGAACATAAAGCCATATGGTTGTGAAGCAAACTTTTTAACCATACAGCCATGCTTGTATCCATCTCAGCAAAATAGTAATTTCTTATTCCTTGCCAGCCATAGCCTGGTTTAAATAGCAAGTGCTCATAGAAGTATTGTATTTCTTGCTTTCACGGGTGCTATTCTCCTATAACCTTTTTAAAGCCATCCGATTCTGATAAACTGAGATAGCTAGGTAAAGTTAGTTTTGCTGATTATGGTTTATTGCTGAAAAGAAAATGAAAGGGAAAATACTGTTGAGGAAAGAGTTTGAGAAATATGGAGTTTGAGAGCCGGAAACATTGGGTCAAGTGTTTTGTATGATAGTTTAAAAAGTCAGTGTAGTAATGCTAATAAAAAGGTGAGGCAATTTAAGTGAGTCTAAGTGAATGGACAGCAGCTGTAGTAGTGAATCAGACTGAAGGAATATCAGCTATTAAGAAAACCTTTAAATACCTTTGTTTGTAAGGAATAGCAACCAAATCTCTCTTAAATCAAACTCACTCCCTTAAACATGGAATGGCATATTAGATAAAGTAGTTCTAGATATGTTTCAAAGATGTGATGGTCATGGTTAGAATGTTTTTTGCTTAGTCAACATTGATCTGAGGCTAAACAATGATTTTAAGTTGACAGCTTGTTTAGTTATCAGTGTTTTTATTGAGGGTTTCCTTATTTGCTGGCCATCTTGTTTGGTTGTTGTCTAGTATGTACTTATTAAATGTACTGACTAGGGAGAAACATCTATGAATGTTACGGTTCATTTTAGCATGCTAAAAAGGCTTTCTGGATAACTGTGCTGGTCTTCTATTTTAATTAGCTTGGCAATACATCAGTGTGAAAGCTCTACCTTATGCAGTGATTTTAAATATATTGCTACATTTCAGAATTTGTTGGGTTCAGTTGTTAGCTTTATAAATGTAAGACACTCCAAACATTTCAATTTGCAAAACCATCCAACTTATATCAACATTGGAAAATACATGCATGACATCTTATAAATGATTGCTTGAGCAGGAGTTCTTGTGTATGTATACATGTATTCATATACAAACACACACTCATGCACTTACAAACAACACATTACATATGTATTTAAAATATACAGTCTTAAAATATATACTTGCAAATATTTATTGTGTATCTCAAAAGATTCACATTTGAAGTTAGTGGTATTTATACAAGCATAAATATATTCCAAGAGAATATTTATGTTAGAAAGTTAGTATTTTGAGCAGAGGCTAGCAAACTTGGTATGGCTTCAGACAATGTTGTGATATCTGATTACATATTTTTAAGTTCAAAGTTCAAATCCCACTGAAGTGAATTTTGATTTTCATCTTTCCTTGTTCAATCTAAATAAACTATAGTCAAATACTGGAATCAATACAATGGATTCTGTTTCTCTTCATTGTCAGTGTTGAGTGAATAAGGTCTGCAAAATAATGAAAGTTCATAAATGTTAGTGTGCTTGTGTGAGATAGAGGTGTGTACACACATATATATATATATATATATATATATATGTGCATGTGTGTGTATGTGTGAGTAATTTTACCTATGCCTTCTATTTATATATATATATAAATATATATACGGCAGCTTTCATCCTAATTTTGGGACTGCCATGTTGGCTTGGCGATAACTATTAATTTCCAGTACTGCTGCCGTAGTCTCCTTTAGAGAGACTTAGAAATATTAATAACTCTATTTCTGAAAACCAGTGGATAGATTCCACTGAAATTAGATAAATAACCTTCGAACAGATAGTCAGTAGCGCCGCCTGGCTGGAGCTTGGCTGCTCTGCATTGACAAGGGGCAACACCCTGAAACTAGTCTGCAGATGCCAAACCAGCAAGGGGAAACTGCTGACCTCCCCTGTTCGAAGGTTATAAAGGACA
>NC_068985.1:82535682-82550229 GCF_001194135.2 Octopus bimaculoides
TATATATATATATATATTTATTTAAGCTTTGTTATCCTCTGTTATTTCAAAGATTTTTCCTGAAGTATATACTATACAGCATAAATATTGACATTACTTGTGTTGAATATGTATTTTATGTATGTGACCAATGAGAAGATATCATTTTGAAGTTGCTTCACTAAAACACTCTAAATATCTGTATCTCTCTCTCATACACTCACAGACACACACAAAATTACATGCAGTTTTTTTTTTTAAATAATACATTGACTTGCTGCTCTTAAATTCAGTATTGATTATATACTATAAAATACATTGGCCTTTGCATAAAAGTAATAAAAAAGAATCTATAATGAGATGTGGAAAACCTGCCCCTCTAAATAAAAGGGAAATTTTAACTAAGAAGTGAGAGGAATATAACTCATTGTGTGTGTGTATGCACATGCATGATGTGTGTGTATGTATGTATGTATGTAAATATGTTTGTGTATGTATGTTAGGTGTGTACATTTGTATGAAGAAGAAAGGGAGCAAATACATGTGGGTGTGTTGTGTGCATATATAAAAATTACATGCATGTGTGTGCATGAAACCATTGTCAATGAGTAATATTGATACTATTTCCAAATTACAATTCTTAGAAAACTTCTTTAGGAGAACATGGAATTCAGCAGCTGATTCTGCTGCTAGTTTTGTTATCCCCAAGGTGACAAAAAGAAAAGTATCTTTGGTGTCATAAGAAACTATTTTGCATTTCATCCCCTTTAAAAAAATGTAAAATTCTCTCTATGAGAACCGATTTACTTGCTAATATAATATGCAAATTAACCCTTCAAACAAAGTAATGCTCTTTTACAGTTGGAAAATAGAGCCAGCATCAGTAAATTCAACATAAATTAATACAGATTAAAATAAAATGGAAACTTGTATAGTTTTCTTTTCAAATTTATTTTGTTTTTGGAAATTTTACTTTTGTTTGCCTTTTGACTTTGATTTTATATCTTATTTATTTCTAGCCTGGATTATTTTCATTTGAAAAATATTTTAAAATAACAAATGTAAAAATGTCTCTTCTTTTTATTCAACTGCTGCCACACTAGCAATTTTCACCATCTATAAATGAATGAATTTTTTATGCATTTTGTTATATGTATATTTTTAAATCTCTTTGAAAATAAAATAAATTTATTGAAATATTTGTTGGTGAAGTGTTAAATTTTCCTTTTTTTTTTCTTCAAGTATTTTCTTTCTTTCATTTTCCAGCCTGCTGTATTGTTCAGTGTATGGGGAGATAAGCTTTACTCTGTGCATTTATGTTAGAAGAACCTCTCCTTTCCTTCATGTAATGGATGAGATAACGAGTAATTCCTATGCAAATTACGGCCAATGCTGATGTAATGTCCCTTATATGGTCTGAAATCTTCAGTCTGCATTTTTAGTATTATATCATCTGAACAGTACAGCAGCCACTGCTGCAGAGAGGGGATATACTATCATTCAAATATTCTGCGTCACAATTGAGGTAGTTTACATGAAATATTCTTAAGCCTAAAAAAAAAGTAAAATAATAACTATAATAATAATAATAATATTCTGATTTGCTATACAGCCTTCTGATTATCAAATAGAAATATTAAAATTTCTAAAGCTTTTAACACAGTTAAAATTGCATGAATATTTTATACTATCCATTTGAAATTAATGAAATAAGGATTTATTTCATATATTTATTAATTTAAAGCATATTCCTTCCATCTTTTGCCAAAGTATTTCCATATTTTTGAGAAATATAAATAGAAATGAAGCTATATTGACACGTGGTATGTTTCCATCTTAGTATTTGTATGTCTTGAGAAAATACATTCTAATTAAATACTTAGTAAAAATTTGTACTATTGAGAAATATATGAAGAAAAGGGAGGGAATCATAAATAATTTATAGACTTATTTTGATTAAAAAATAAATGCGAAAGAAATAATTAAACAATTTAAAATTTATTTATGAAGTTGGAGAAGCTATTTAATTTTGTGTATATATTATGAAAAGAAAGTATTACAGAAGATAAAGAAGACAGTGAAAATGTATTTAATTTTTATTATGAGAAAGAATAATGTTGAAATTCCCAAATTATACATCTAAGAATAATGTTGAGAATATTAGGTAGCCTCAGCTGTCTAAAGTTATATCCATAATTAAAGCAATTTTGTTCAGTTGTTTGCCAGATTCCAATCTGACAAATTTTACTCAGACAAAACATAAAAGCAAAAAAAAAAAAACTTTTGTGAAAAAAACTAAGCACACTGGTGTCAATCATTTTTATTTTCATTGTAAAATATTAAACAAATAAGCAATGTAATTTCTGCTAAAATTTTTTAATTCATTAAAAGAAATACACAATGGTCACAGCCAACCGAAAATAATACTTATAGGCAAATAGCAAAATTCTAATTTAGTAACCAGAGATAGCAATGAAATGGAGACATTACTTCAGATAAATTGTGATTAAATTAATTTTATTACTGTTTCATAAGTCAAAATAGTCATAATAGTTAAAAATCAAATTTTTTTTCATGTTGGAATTTCATGATAAAATACTTTTAACATTATCAAAATACAAAAGAGCTATGATCAAAATCAGAACTATTATATGAAATAATTAGCTAATAAAAAATATCTGACAAAAGAAATACAAAGAAAATGTGATTTTTTTTTCTTGCAAGTGATAATAGCTAATAAAGAATTATGGAGTACTGAATAATAGTTCTACTAATTCAAATCATAAATTGTAGTTCTATTTTATAAAGCTTAAATAAGTAAAGGAGTTAGTTGTAAAGGACTAAAAGAAATATATTGTACCCTCATCATTCCTTATACCTTAAAAATTAATATTTCACATTAAAAAATTTTTTGTTTTGATTATTAAACTGAATTTTCAATGCATTTCATTATAGTAGTTGTCTTTTAAAATTTCAAAGTTGCAAGGAGAAGGATTGAATGAGGCTACTAAAAATGGAAGAAATTTTAATTGAAAGAAATCCGGCATCTAGATTAAAAGCATAAAAGATAATTATTTATTTTACTTTTTCAATTTTTTCTCTTTGATTCTAAAATCCAGCAGTTTGAATTACAATTTCAGGAAAATGTGTTTTATTAAAAAATAGTTATCCATATATAATTTGTGTGTGTGTGTGTGTATGATATTTAAGACTATTCAAATTTTAAAATTTAATCTGAAGGAAATAATCTTAAGGTATTTAACAATGTAATGGTTTTTCTTTCTTCCTTTGTCTTTTATTTTCAATATTAACACTGTTTTAAAAAAAATGAGTTATCTATAATGCTTTAGAAATCTTATGATGATTATTAGTGTCATTATTAGGCTAAAAATCTCACATATGAATCACACTTCTTGAGTTTAATCTCACTTAATGCAGTAAAGAAAAAGGAAAGTAAAATTGCTGATTATTATTTAATATTTAATTGACCAAGCTTCATTAAGATCCAAAGTTGCTTTCATGAAATTCTGTTAGTGTTTTTGGTACTATATTTTATTTTAGTTTTTTCATTTAATTCTGTTAGCATTTTGGGTACATATTTAATTCTCTTGAAATAGTTGTATTGTATTTGTCTGTGATTCTGTGTTTTAGAAAGATAATCAAATATTTATTGAAAATGAATTGTACTTGATTTACTGGATGTGTAGTGTGTTGGTTTATCACAAATTAAATGTGTATTCACTTGAAAAGGTAAAAGGCAGTTAAATGTAAAATGATTAAACCAATTCTTAAAATAGGCTATTACAACCAAAAATTTACTGTTGCTTCCAAGGAGTTGGCTAAGATGAAAATCATTTGGTATAACTAAAGAGAATTAGGATCTCTATGAAATTAAAAAAAAAATAAATAAATAAAAACATGAAACGAAAGTAAATGCTACAACAGATCTGACTACCCAAACCATGTTTTCCACGAGAAACAATGTTGAAAATTAATGCTTTGGAAAATGACCTTACTTCACACCTAACTATTTTAATTCCACTTTGCTTTACCCAGTCCTACAAGAATTGCTCAAACGACTCAGTCAATCTAATAGAAAACTAGTTGTGACTTTGACTTCATGACAAACTTTTAGGAAGTGTAACCTGCTATAAAATGACCTGCTCCAATAAGTCTTGCATGAGTGAAACATTTTGAAAAATCTACCTTGTCCTAAAATGTTAAGAGTTTACATGCTTAGGGGAAACTCTCTTTGCAGCCTAGTTAAAGCAGTGGGCATATATTTGTTTATTAGACTTCTTTCTAAGTATGTAAATTAACTTTGAGAAATGATTTATTAATTTCTTGACATTATTTCCTCTTTAATTTGAGAGTTACTAATAATTGACACTAGGTCTTTGTTTTCTTTCTCTAACTAAAAGTTAAATTTCAATTAATGATCTTTAGCATGTGTCATTCAGTACCTGACCCTTTTATTTATTCAAAATTCATACCATTAGTTATACAAATTATTTTGGCTAAAAATTATTCGTAAGATCAAAATATTTGGCAGCAGGAAAAGCATCTGGTTTTAAAAGCTTCCCAAAATAACTCTCTGTTCAAAGCCATGCTAGCATGAGAAATGTGTATTAGATAAACAAACAGATATTTGTCAACTCATCAAGCAGACTTGAACAGGCATATTATGTTGATGTGGACTGAAACATCTATAGTTTAGTCTTCAAAAATCAGACTTTTTACCTATACCTTCACTAACAGGAAAATTTCAGTTAAATAAAAAATACTTTTTTACACATGGCAATACATATCCCTTTATTTATTTATATAAAACCTGATATTTCATTGTGTTGCTATTCCACTGCATGTTATCTTTTACCATTGCCTTGGATCAATCCAAGCCTTGTGACTGAAATTAGATTAACAGAAACTATGCAGAGGGTCTTGTCAGATGGATTGTACTTGTAATTCAAAGGTACAGCCTCGACACCTTGTGTCACATTGATTCCATTTGAGAATCATGTTAGGTATACATGTATCTGTGGAATACCCAACCACTCACATGTTTGCAATTCGATGAGCAAGTTGTTCAGTTGAATCCTTTATTGATGAAGCCAATGCAGTTTCATTTACTACTGTTACTTGCTTGGTTATACTGTCTGACATGACCTGCATTAATAAATACTTACATGTGATGTTTTGTAAAATGATCAGGACTTAACTGGATATATATGATTTGTCATCTCTTTGTATTTAGTTTGTATACATAGTGCTATGTGTATGGGATAGAACTTTGTTCATTACAAAAGCAATATCAGCTGCATTTTATAGAATTTTAAGATGATATTGTCCTTATTTGAGTTTTTTGATAGCACACTTTTAGTTTAAGATGAAATGTCAATATCTCTTGAACAGTGCTTTATGTTTTATATTATTCTTAGAGTTTCTTTACTAGAATACAGTTGTTGATAGAAGTCTTTTGTCCTCTTAATGATTCAATTTCAATGTTTTCCATTTTCTGATGGTTCTGTTTTGTTCATTAATACCGGTAATGCAGGTTTCCCTTCAGCTTGTTTTACACTTTGCAACATGGAATTATTTGCCTTCAGCTACTGTTTTTCTTGAAACACATGCGTTGTTGTTGTGTGTATCCTCACATTGTTCCTCGGTTGCATTCTTTCAACTTTATCTCAGTCAGATCTAACATTGCAGTTTTGTCATTCATAGCTTTCTAGTTTAACGTGAAGATTTTATTTTATCTGTTTGGTGGACTTTATATTATTTTACAGTTTTAAGAAAAGGTTTAGTATATTATTCATCAGGGTTTTTATAGGTACGTTGTTCATGTTTTTCTATTTTCTCAATGTTTGCTAAGGAAGGTGTTGAGTGAAGTTTTGAAAACACTGACCAGATTTTTATGGATGCAAAGTGGCTTCAATTTTTGTCTAGTTTTTTTCCCTCTCCCATTCCTTGGATATTGGTGCTAATATTGCTGATTAAAGTTGTTTGGAAATGTTATTTAAGAATATCTCAAGTGTGTTGGTTTGTATGAAATTTTGCTTGATGTTTTCTTTTGAATGTTAGTAATTTTGTGTTTGATTGAAATAGTAAAATTGATATGAGTTTCCTTCCTATTTTAGTCTTTTTTCAATGTGCTTATCTGAACAATTTCTGAAATTTTAAATTTAAAATCTCACATTCTAATTAAAATGATTTTTAATGGTTAGATCATTTCCTTAAATTTCACTAACTTATTTTCGTGTGTTAGATTAAAGTGGAAGTGCAAAGTTTATTACACTTTTGGTTGTCATGCTCTCTTCTTAAGTCTTCAGAGTGTTGGTTTACATGATATTGATGTATCAGTAATATATAGGTATATTAGGGTAATAATAATATGTAGGCAATAGTAAATTTCAGATCATATTATTTAAAAAGCTGTCTTTTATTTGTGTCTGTTTCTAAACTTATACAAAAGGATTAATATAGGAATTATCAATTCTAAGACAAAAATAAGAAAAGGTTTGTCATATACTAAAAGCAAGTTCTTCGTATTCATCTTGTCAATATCCATTTAAGTTTAACATAGGTCACTTGCTGAGAAACTTTAGAGTAGCATGGAATTGTAATTTAACAATTACTTCCTGTAGGGCTATTAAAATCAAGTGGCCAATAACTTATCCACTTGTTTTAAATTGTTCAACTTACAAACAGGATTAACCGTCAATTTCACATGCTAAGCAGCTGTATACAAGTTTTTTTGTTTTTTTTTTTGTTTGTTTTTTCTTTTGTATGTACTTGCAGTTCTTGAAAAGCAAAATAATTAACTACAAAGTGTGATCAATTTTATTTCTTATTCTTCTGAATTCACTTCAAAGATTAAAACGAAGTTCACTAATTATGTTGTCCAAATTGTTTGTTAGTCACATATTTTTAATAGCATTTTTCTTTCTATTTTTCTTCTTCAGTGTGACAGAAGTTAATTTTCAAACAGTTCTTAACATTTAGTCTGGTGGGCATTAGCAAATTTTTTTTTTTATACAAATATTTGGTTATCTATATGCATTAATTAGCCTTTAGCATAAGGAATTGTACATTTCTAAACAATTTCAGAAGTTTGAAAATAATCTCATGTTTTAGTTAAAATACTTAATTTTTGGATTTCAAGATCATTTCCTTAAATTTTTGCTTGGTTTAGGTTATTTGTGAGACTAAACTGGAAGTGCTATACTGATGATATTTTAATTAGAACTTTTCGGGAATATGTTTGGTATTGAACTACTAGCTCATAATTTTAAGTTTTTAGCTGATATTTTAGCATGTATTTGGACAATAGCCCTAATTTTGCATTCCACAGTGCATCTAGAAATGTTTCCAATGGTAAATTTTATTATCATTCTATCCAGGGAAATATTTACCTCTTATCTACTTAAAATTATGAAACCAGAGCCAAGGATTTTAGGAAAATATCAGAACACATTCAAAATGCTGAATCCACTTTCACTTCATAAATTCTGATAATATTTTGGGTGCTGCAAAGGAAAATAAAGTACAATTTTCAAAGCTATTTCTTTACTTATATCTCCTTGAGGTTATTTGTGACATTTAGATATCTATAGTTTCTCAATTGAGAGAGTGACAACCAGTGTAGTTAGCATAATTAGTATTCATTATCAGTTGATTTAAGAAGATCGGAAAAAAAGGGCTGATGTTTTGAATTTAAAAAATTGGGCAGATTATTTATTATGGATTTTGGGAAGTGGTGCACAATAGAGGTGAAATGAGTAAGAAGAGACAAATTCTTCAAGTAAGTTGGATTATGTATAGCATACAGTCAGTGAGATTAGGGGCTGAAAAACCACTGGAATAAAGGCAAGGTAAATAGAAAAAAAAAGATAACTTGGTAGTGTACCTGTATTTTTTCTATGAGGTGGAAAAATTTCTTCAGTGCAATCTGCAATGTTCCAATTTAGGTGCACCATCTGATATATGGAAGATGTCTTTTATTGTGTAACATATTTATAAAGTTGTGAAGTGGTAAATTTATAAGAGCTCTGGATAAATTGCTTTGCAGTGTTCATTTGCAGTGGGGTAAATATATAAAGTATCAGGCTTGTGGTTCAGTTATCTCTCTCTTTCTGGAAGACAGACTTTAGCCTATCCCTCACTCTGTGAGGGATAGGCTAAAATGCCCAATATTGATATTCACTGTATTTTATATTATCCCTATGACTCCATCAAGAGTTGATGGTGCGAGGCAAGGCATATTTTTTAGTTAGTAAATCAGTCATTAGCCAGTTGTAGTAGAATTATTTCCTGTCCTAAAGAGGAAATACAGCTGTTGAAAAAGTATGGACTATTGTTAGCATTAGAAAGAGTATCTAAACAGTGCAAATAATTCTTCAGAAATGTTTACATTATTACCTAAACTGTAAAGCATAAATCATTTCACAATAGCGTGGCTATGATTAGAGTTCAACTTAAAATTTGAAAGTGAATAAGTTCATTATGGTCATTATGGAAATCCATAGATGACTGTTTTTATATATAGCCATATTTTGAAATATATAGTAAAGAATGCATATAAGGGAAGAAGTAGCTTGGAAAATTCCAGTTTATTTTGTTTCATAATTATCCCAAAGACCCTAACAGAATTTAATGAAATGAGAAAGGCTTCTGCATTTTGAATAGATTTCTTTATTTTCAGAATTTTCAAATAAAATTGAATAGCCCTAAAATGCTATATATTCTTAACTATATCTATCTGCCTTGATTTAATAAAGCTTCATTAATAAAGCAATTAGCAATAGCTAAATGAAACTTGAAAGCTCATATTATGTTGCATTGACAGGGAGTCATAATTAAGAATTTCATGTATTTCTGAATAACTTGAAAACTTGTCATAATTTACTATCCATACCTATTCAGTAAGATTGAGTGGAGACCACAGGTTTCTGATAAGATGCCAATCCATAGCTTTAATATGTTCAGTTTGATATTCATTCAACTGGACTACTAAGTCTCTGTTTCTTTTTTTTTTTTTAATAGATAATATTTGTATTTTTTTAAGCAACTATGATGCTTATTTTTGCAGCAGAAAATTTTGTTAATTGAAATAATTTCAACTTATTACTAGCATTCATTTTCACAAAATTAGAAAATGACAAGTGATATCATCCTTGATGACATTTGAATTCAGAATGTACAAAATACTGAAAAGAATTTAGTCCAGTATTTGATTATTATGCTCTATAATTTTCACCATCTCTACTCAATAGGTAATATTATAAATATTTTTAAAAGAATTTATTGCAGTTTTAAGTGTCTTCATCATTAAAGAATAGAATATAGCTATCATTTGCAAATGAGTATGACTTAGTAACATGTACCATGCCTTCACTAATTGTTTTAGATGTCTATGTTGTCTTGAGCAGACATGGACACCTTCACAAATTATCCCACTCTCGACTTACTTGAACATTGAGGATGTGGTAGTTGGAAGCAGAGAAAGCTGCACCAGCATTCAGCTGGTACTCATTTCAACTGAGTAAGCTGGAGCAACATTAAAAGAAGTGCTTTGCTCAAGGATATAACATGCCATCCAGTTCAGAACTCAAACCCACAACCTTATGATTGTAACCCCAATACCCCCAGTCACTAGGTTATGCGCTATTATTATCACAAAATAATTTTACAATTCTCTCTCTTGTCACCGATAAATTACCTCTCTCTTTTATCTTTTACTTAATCCAGTCATTGAGCTGTAGCCATGGTGGAGCACCAATCCAAAGCACTAGTTGAACAAAGTAATCCCAGTGCTTATTTTAAAGCCTGGTACTTATTCTATCAGCCCCCTTTTGCTGAAGTATGCTATTGTGGTGTAAACAAACCAACCCTGGTTGTCAAGCAGTGGTTGGCATCAAACAGAAAGGTATTCTCTCTCTCTCTCACACACACATGATGGGCTTTGATGGGCTGTCTATCAAATCTTTGATAGATATCTTTGATGGGCTATCTATAAAAGCCACTTACTAATTTTTGGTTGGCCCAGGACTATAGAGGAAGACATTTGCCCAAAGTATCTTGCAGTGGGACTGAACCCAAGGTCACATGGTCTTCTTACCACACTGCCATGCCTGCACCTATACTCATGCTATTATTTCCTTAATATTTATCACATAGATAACTGGTAGCTATCTTATTCAATCAGTTTATTTTCCAAATTCTACTTCAGCACCATTGTTAGTTTACATAATTAACACAATTTGCTCTCCTTAAGTTGTTTGGTTTCCATTTTGCCATGAGTATTTTCTCTTTGTATGAGTTTCCATTTTCGATTTTTTTCTCTTTCTTTCGTAACAATGTAAATAAGAGTGTTTTTTTTTTTTTTTGCAAATATGAAGTTTTCTACATTGTTAAAGCAAGTGATTTTAGAGTTGCTTGTTATTTCTACTGTAACCATATAAGAAGTATAATCTACATGTCACTGTTTTGACAACAAATCTAATAAAACTTAGATACTTTATGATAAACCTTGTACTCATTGTGTCTTGTTTTTTTTTTATCTCAGAAAAAAATTGATAAGTATCTTTAACTAATGCCAAGCTTAAGTGTCTAGTTATATATATATCACATGCTTCTTTTGACAGTAGGATTGTGGTGTAAGTTGGGTTTATGTTCCTTAAGCATAATTAACCAGACTGTAAATTAGTTTCTTATGTTTTTTATAGCAACAATGTAATTTTGTTTGTAGAACTGGTGATCTTGAACAATGTTTCTCTTTTTATCCTTTTGGAATGACATTTGTTTTTAGGATTTGACTTCTAATGGATCATTTAGGATTTCAGATTCAGCATTCTAGCTCATCCCAACTTTACCTTATGTCTTCTTTGTGTTATGACATCTGTATGGAAAGTAAAATCATTATCTGCAATCATTGGCAAAGAAAAGGAAGTTTCAAATTTTTGTCATACAATTTTTGAAATTGTAATTCAATGTTATGTTAAAAAAATTTTTTTTTTTTTGAAATGACAAAATGACAAAATAAAGAACTCAGTCAGACCATGTAAATAGAATCCTCAGAAGTGCATGTACTTGTTGTAACTGTGATAAAATTGAACATAAAATTATTTATTTATTTTTCTTTAGTTTCTTTTTTCAAATATTTTTTTTTTTTACTTTTAAATAAGAAAGCTTCGTCAGAGTAACACACTGTAGAATCAAATAAAGATATCAGTTTTATCCTTTCTCCATCAGGGTATGTTGTTTGAATAGGGAAATTGTTGAACATTGATGATGTTGCTGCAAATCGAGGATATTTGAAAAAA
The DNA here is from genome assembly GCF_001194135.2 of Octopus bimaculoides. Taxonomy (NCBI): domain Eukaryota; kingdom Metazoa; phylum Mollusca; class Cephalopoda; order Octopoda; family Octopodidae; genus Octopus; species Octopus bimaculoides. The sequence goes on from NC_068985.1 coordinate 82,546,983, forward strand.
AGAAATAGTAAAGAAATAAGAAAAACAAAGTTAATAATCAATAAATCTTATGTTAAATATTGTTTACTTGTTTAACCTTTAGGGAGCAAGAAAAAAAAGTGGCATAATTTTATGGAAAACTGATGATGAGACCTGACTTAGGAAATAGAAATAACAGCATCAGGCCTGAACAAGACATAATACTGCATCTATATTAAAGTTGTTGCTGGTTGTCTTGCCAGTAGTGCCATTAGTACAGAATACATTGTGTTGTCTATGTAGCAGCCAAAATGTTTCAACTAGAATTCAGATGTAAGAAGCTGTTTCCTTTTGAGTAGCATTTTAATTAGAAATGAAACTTCTCTCTCTCTCTCTCTCTCTCTCTCTCTATATATATATATATATATATATATATACACACACACACATAGATGTGTGTATGTGCATGCGTACACGTGTGTTATTTACACATATATTCATATATATATTACATGCATGCAAACGTGTGTGTGTGTCAGGGGAGTGTATATGTGTATATGCATGCAGAATCATGTACGCATGCACAGGATAGATGTTTTATGATTTTTACTTGTAAAAACATTTAAGTACTCAATATACATATTCAAGGCATTGTATATCATGCACATTTATTTTTGGTTGCATATTTGAACATAGATACACACCGTGTGTCTTTATTTAGAGAAGGACAATATACAATCTATATACATATTTACATTTGTGATCTCACTTTTCTTGTTGTTTTGTTAAACATGTAATTTTATGGATATTCTTTGGAATGGGTCATCATCTTCACTTCCTTTTTCAAGTTCTCTTTTTGTCTTTTCAACTGAAATTCTTACAGAGAACTTACTTTTAGTTTCTAATTATTGAATAATTCTGTTTATTGACACTATGTTAAATAAAGTAACTAAAACATACAAATAATAGAATTACCTGTGGCCTTATTAGATATATTTCCATCTGAAAGTGAAGTATTTTGATTGAAAATAATTTTATTCTGTTTTATTATTTATTAGGCTTTTGCTGTAAACATTGTTGGAATGGAAACAGCACTAGCAAACCATTAGATAACATCATTAGTCATTAGCACAAGTATAAAACAATTAATTTACTATATTTTCACAAGTTGTTTATAAATTATTGTCAACATGTTATTGTTACTAGTTTAAGTTTTGTTTCATGTACTACAGAAAACTGATTATTGAATAACAATGAAAATAACTTCAATTTGTTTTGTTATGTTTATTTAATTTTGTCTCCTTTAAAACTTTCATGCATGTATCCCTATTGTAGAGTCTCAAATTTGGTATCTAATCATACGAGGTTTAAAGCATTCCTGTAGTTTCAAGCTTTACAATTCACAATTTTGAAACATTAAAACAGATAAACTATGATCCTCGTATCTGTGGAACATTACTGAGGACTGCATATTTTTATAGTAATGATGATCTGCAATGATTTTCTGTTCTTGGATTCAGACATACGAGCAGCCTTAGTACTGCTAGGGAACAGACAAGACTTCATAACTAAAGGCTTTATTGTAGCAAAAACTGGATCATTTGAATGTAAATGATTTTTCTAGGGGCACATAACAGTTCTAGTGTTGCAATAGGAATCATTGATCATTTCCATGGCTGAGTGATACCCACTTATTTAATCACCAGCTGTAAAAATACACCTAACAAGTATGTATGCATATGCACCCAGAGACCTGAGATTGTATGATTGTATGATTGTCTGTCTATCTATTTATCTATCTATCTATTTATCTATCTATCTATCTATCTATCTATCTATCTATCTATCTATCTATCTATCTATCTATCTATCTGCCTATCTTCTGTTTAAGAATCCATATGTGAGAGAAAACAAGCATTAGTATATTTGTGAAATTCATAGATATATCAATATTTATACAATACATTGTTATAGATATATTTCAGCTGATTTTACCAATCAGTTTTACTCAAAGGAGGTTTAGAAAAATCCTATCCAGTACTTGTTAGAAGGGCTGATAAGAGAATATGGCTCTCCATTTCCTACCAACCTTTCTAGCATAGGCTGGAATTTAGTTTTTCCCAAACACTAATTCGTAATCTTGGTTGAAATGATTCTGTAATTCCATATTTTGTGTGTGTGTGTGTGTGTGTGTGTGTGTAAACATATATCTTTTATCTTTTACTTGTTTCAGTCATTAGACTGTGGACATACTGGGAGACCACCTTGAAGAATCTTAGTCATGTGAATTGACCCCATTACTTAATTTCTTCTTTAAGCCAAATCACTAAGTTACAGGGATGTAAACAGACCAACACTGGTTGTCAGGCAGTGAGGGAGGTGGATAAAAACAGATGCACATACATACACACATGTGCGCATGCACGCACACATGCACACACACACACACACACACACACACACACACAAATGGTGAGTTTCTTTCAGTTTCCATCAACCAAATCCACTCAGAAGGCTTTGGCCTGCCTTAGGCTTTAGCAGAAGACACTTGCTCAACTGAGGCTGAACCCAGATTCCAATGTATTTATATGATAAATCCAATTTCTTGTCTTTATGCAATCAAAAATATATATACCAATGTAGATCCTTTCCTCGAAAATCTCGTGCCTGCTTTTAACTAGGTGAATTGTGGCATAATAGAATATATCTGTAGTCTTCCCAGTATCACACTGAAGCAGCAGCACCAAGGAAATCAATGCACATGAGCAAGAAATTTTATGTCTTACCCATTCAGCCACTGTGCCTCAAGCTCACATATGCATGGCCTAAATCTCTTTTCCAATCTAAGAAGTGTTACAAACTCTGTTTTTACCTTTTTAATCTTTTATTTTGAATTAAATGAATTAATTCATTTAAAAACATATATTTTTCTTTCATCTCTGTGTGAACAGCAGCAAATATCTTATTTATATATTTTAAGGCTAGATATTTTCTTTCTGTTGTAATATTCAATCATTGTTACTGATTGCTTTAATTAGAGTTCTTAACTTATTGTTTAATTTCATAATGTGTTTCATTTAAAAGCACTTTTGATTGGCTTAGAAACAGGCATGAAAACATGCTGGTAAAGTGAAATTTCATCTCTGTACTAGAAGAGAGAGAGAGGGGGAGGGGGAGATTCTATCATCGCTTCTTTGAATTTCAGTTCTTTTATTCTTTGCTGTTTTTGTTCCATCATTTAAAATTTTGACTGTATTAGTCTTTATGTTTTCTAGGTACAAAATGGTAT
>NC_068985.1:82550365-82555394 GCF_001194135.2 Octopus bimaculoides
CACACACACACACACACACACACACACACACTTTCAAAAGAAAAAATGGAGAACAAATAGTAACAGGTTTATTAATGTGTGTGATCTTAAATGCTTTACTTTTTTACAGAAAGACATTCCATTTGAAGAGATTTTTCATAAATAATTGTGTGTATTTATTAATTTGTTTATTTTTGTTTCAAATTAATTCAGTGTCATAGAAACCCATTTAGTTTTAATCCAAGCTAGAAAGACCAATGTTTATTGAGTATTTTTAGAGAGAGTGGACATTAAAGAGTAAAAAAAAAAAAAAAAAGCCAAAAAAAACATAATGTCAAATTCTTTGGGATGTGATAGAAATATGTGGATAAAATGTGGCTGTTTTTCTATGCTAGATATTAAATATTTCAGTGATATCCCTAAGTCCTCTGCCATTTGTTTATAGGCTATTGGCCCAGCCTTTTCTGAAGCAAGCTGACAAAATGCTCTACACCTTATTGGAGGTTTTTCTCCTGATTGATTCACCACAATCTCATTTAAATCATTACATGGCCTCTTTTAATACTTGTTCCATTGCTATTTCATTGCTATTTCTATGACTGTTGCTTGGAAGAGCATTCCATTCGTGAACCACCTCCTCTTTGTGCAACCTGCACAACATGCCTTTTATCTTGCTGTTATGTCTCTTTTCCCTACTTTTTTTTTTTAGGAAGCCCCATTAGGCTCCCTTCCTCCCATACTATTTGCCAGCCTGTAATATTTCTTTGCTCAGATAGCTAATTCCTCTCTTCCTTTGTGATTCTATGCTCGATTGATTATCAATGATTTGAACTAAGGATCAGTGAATTCAGTTCTCATTTCATACTCCCCTGTATAGTATGGGTGTTATTGATGCTCACTTTTCTCTTTGTGCTGTCTATATAAATAAGTTCTTTCTTTGTATTTATACACATTTATGGTGATAAATGTTTTCACTTACATCTATGTATTTGTCTGTCTGTATATGCATGAACACACACTCATACAATATATACACATACCTACAACCATATATATATATATATATATATATATATATATATATATGATGAGATTATATGCTTAGGTTGACTCATGCACATATACATACATATGTTGTAAAGAATTTAAACCAAAAAAACAATTTCCTCATTTATTTGTTTATTTTAATGTGAGGTGAGGTTACTCATACTAACTACCCACTTTTTTTAAAGTAACTACAACATTAATAAAATAACATAGAATTTAAACTTCAAAGATGCTTACAATTTGTGTTCTGTGGAAAAAAATGTAGAACTAATTCAACTCAATAGCCAAAAAAATGTATGCAGTTCTACAAAAAAATGTTTTTTTTTTCCACAGAAATCATATTTTGAATATTTGCTTAAATTTGTGATTTATTTGGCTTCTTTCTCACATAGTTATAAATAAACACATGATAATTTGACTACAATTCTGGTTATGTTCACAAGTACATGCAAACCTCTCTCTTTTTAGTCTTTCTCCTTTTCCTTACAGTCACGTGTACATAATGTATACATTGCAAAAGTAGCCAACTAATTGATAGTGCACTCAATTCTTAGTTTATATGAAAGATGTGGATGATGGAAGCTAAGATATATAGTATAGCTGTGCTATATTTTCTTATTCTGTCTCTGTTTTCAGTCACTTCTCTGCAGTCAAGTTAGAGCAGAAGGGTCTTTTAGTTAATTACACTGATTCCATACTTATTTCATTTGTTATTGATATTTATTTTATCAATTCTTATTCGTCAGATGGCTAAGTTATCTTTTGACATAATGGATTGCAACAGAATATTTACATGTATCAGACACACACAATTACACACACACACGCTATATCATCATTATCATCATCATCATGATATAGTGTGTGTGTCTGATACATGTAAATATCCTGTTGCAATCCATTATGTCAAAAGATAATTTAGCCATCTGATGAATAGGAATTGATAAAATAAATATCAATAACAAATGAAATAAGTATGGAATCAGTGTAATTAACTAAATGACCCTTCTACTCTAGCTTGACTATATATATATATATATACATATATATATATATATATATAAAGTGGAAATGTATGTACTGGGTGCATGACAAATTACAAATAGAAGTGGCTCCTGATAGTACCCATGTTATACAACTTCTGCTACATGGCCTAGTGAAGGAACATGCAAGCAGCGTAAGACTATTCTGTAGTATGAAGAGCATGTTCAGTATGTGAGACTAGGAGGAAGTATGATGTTGGTATCTCATTTATTTCATATTTGTAACAATTGTTTCAGCAACTGATAATTAAAATCCGTGAAAAACCACACATGAATTGAAAGTTATAATCTGTAACATACAAAATATGCCCAGATATTATTCAAGGGCTGCTTCAATGCACACACACACACACACACACACACACACACACACACACACACGTGTGTGTGTGTGTGTGTTGTAACATATAGAGCTGCACAAAAATGAAGGAAAGAAAAGGGCATTGAATATGCGTTGTAGATTTTTTAATTATTTGCTATAAGTTGAAAAGCTTACTATTACTCTTAATTTTGGAGACATGATTCTGCCAGCCTCCGTGTATTGATATATATGTTGTGATGTATGGTGTTTGGTTATTGATAATAATATTGGAGGGATATAGATTGTTGATCTTGATAGCCTTTCATAACTGCCTTGACAATTTGGCATGGTACTCTCCATTGATGGTGTGGCGTTTTGAAGACAATCAATAAATACAATACTTTCTGCACCTCAGAAAACTGAAACCGTCACCTTCCCTGGCTTTGTTTGAATCAGGTGAGGAAGGGTGTTTTCACTGCATGGATTGTCTCTTTATCATGGGCTCAAAGTGAAGGAGCCAAAACTCATCAGGTGGATCAGCCTGAAGCAATGTCGGATTTTCCTGTGATATGATGAGCCTGGTGCACTTTTAATCAGAAGTGGGTGCCAGAAGCTGTGGCACCCGGCGAGCAGAAACCTTCATCATTCCAAGTTCATTGTGCTGAATATTCTCAACTCTTTCATGGAATATGCTAATAGCATTGGCTATTTGATTTGTCATCAGCAAGCTATCATCCATCACCATGTGGCAGATGCAATAAATGTTTTCCTCAGTAGTGGCAATTGCAGGACATCGAGACCCTGTGTCATCTTCAAGACCTCCTATTCCCCTCCTAAATTTTTCTGCCCACTTTTGCACTATTGATAAAGTTGGAGTGTCATCCGCTAATGTAGCAACCATATCAACATAAATGTCCTTGGGGGCTAAACCCTTCTTCTGCAGGTACCTGACGACAGCACAATACCAAGTCTTATCCATTTTCAAGAGAAGTTGCTACTAGTTACTTTTGAAGTCTTCTCTGCAGAGTCAGATGTTATTCACCCAGAAAGAAACAATGCAATTATTAGTAAGAAATGTTGAAACTAATGTATGCCAGATTTCACAGCTTAAGCATCGTTCCTTCATAGTCAGCCTGTGAACTTTTTGGCCCATTTAGTGCATGGTTTCTACAACTGGATGGCATGGTTTCGTCTTTAGCATAGTTTCTACAACTGGATGTTGTTTCTAATGCCAATCATTTTACAGAGTGTACTGGGTGCTTCTTACATGCCACTAATGAGTTGATAATGGGTAACATCAGCTTTGGGGGGACTGGAACTCTCAACATACTAGTTTATCTGATAATCTCCGATTTTAGATAACTGTAATTTTTGTTATTTATATCATCATAATAATTGGTTACCTTTATCCTCATAATTATCTTTATTTTTGTTCCTTAGCCCTTTAGCATTTCAACTAGCCATATCTGGCCCAAATTTTCTTCCTGATTTGTGTTCAAACTGGGAAAATCTAGCCTCTCACGCCTACACTGCAATGTGCTTCTAAATATAAACAATCTCTAAGCTATCTGATAATCCATGATTATTTAAAAAAAAATATAAAGAAATAAGCATTACATTTGATAGAGTAATCTGAATGCTAAAGGGTTAAATAATATTATTCCTAAATATTATCCTTATGTCTTTAACATAATTCTTCACTCATGTATCTCAATATATGTTGTTGATATTTCATCTCCAGAACTATCCTGATCCAGTAGACCTATGATCATATATTAGTTGTCAATAGTTGATATGAGTTCTTTTAAAATCTAAAATGAATAAATGGTATTATATGATTTTGGGGAATTTAGCTGCTATTTTGAGCATATTGATTAACAGTGTTGACTTGTAGATAAATATATTGGTTGTGTAGGAATTTAAAAAAAGCTAGTATTCATGATTTCACTTTTGCTTGAAGTTATTGCGTATTTACAAAAACTGAAGAATTTTTTTTCTTTTTTGTCTGCTACTATTACAGTACTTTAATGATGATCAATAAAAAGCATTTATTTTTATCGAGGGTGAAATATTGATTTTTAAGCAAGAAGGCAAACTCTCCCTTAGTGGAATCTCTCATTACTTGAGATAATGACATGCAGTTTTTGACTTTATGTAATTTGCATATTCTGTTGTAATATTTAAGTCCTACGCAGTTGAATAATATTAGAGATGTAGTATTCATTTAGCACTGAGACATCTTGCGAACTGTGGATGTCTATTTATGCATACGTATATATGTGTGTGTGTTTGTACATTTATGTATATATGTGTGTGTATATGTATGTATGTGTTCATGTGTATGTGTATATGTGTTTGTGTGTGTGTGTATGTGTACATGTATATGTATGTATGAGTATAAGTACGTGTGTATGTAGTTAATCCAAAAATAAAAACCAAGAAAAACACAAGGAAAACAACCTGAGGACATGGGACATGCAAATATGTATGTGTGTGTATGTATATGTATGTATGTATATGTGTGTGTATATGTATATATGTGTTTATACATGTGTTCATATGTGTGTATATATATATATATATATATGTGCATATATATGTGTATTTGTGTGTGTGTGTGTGTGTATATATATATATGCATATGTGTGTGTGTGTGTGT
>NC_068985.1:82555706-82561479 GCF_001194135.2 Octopus bimaculoides
ATATATATGCGTGTGTGTGTATATGTATGTGTATCTGCGCACATGTGTATCTATGTGTGTGTATATATATATATGTATATATGCCAGTGGCAACTCCTGCACTCGGGTTGTTCAGGCTTAGCCTGAGTATAAATTTATTAAAGTGAAGGTGTATTTTCAAGCTGATTTAATTTCTGCCAACACTGACTTCAAGTATGTAATTGCAGCCAATAACTCGGGCTCCTTTTATTGAGCCTGGTCACATTTCATTTATTTTCATTCAGCATCTGGCGGTCATCTTAGAGGTGCCCTTTGTCAAAAAATATCATTCTTAGCAGATGTTCTCTCAACGTCGTTCACACATGCCACACTCGGGCTCAGAAGTTACTGCCTGAGTTGTTATGTGTAATCCTAGAAATTAAAAGGAATTCAAATTCAATGTTTTCTTGAAACAATAAATTTCTATGGAGATTAAGATTTAAATTCCAGTCTATGAAAAGTTTCTGTTCTACAATATTCTTAAAGGATTGAAAAATTATCCAGCAGCTCGGGCTAATATGAATGAGCCTGGTAGGTGTAAAAGACTAACTGGTGTCTCTTGTCAAGAGTACAGTAGACAGTCAGATTGCTGTTGTTTGTTGTGCACTCTGCTGTCGTTATTTGATTGCTGTTATTCTGTGCGTCTGTGTGTAAAGATCAGTTGTGTTTTGCAGGGTTGCTTTATTTTTACCCTTAACTTAGAAAGGGAGAAAGGCATAGTACTAGATATAAAAAATAAGCCATTTGGGGCTAGAAATACTGCAGAAAAACATGAAATTCTTCGAGCAGTCATGTGTCTTATTCAAAATCTGCGATGAGCCTGAGTGACGAAATCTGTGATGAGCCCAAGTGATGCTGATGACCTGGTGTCACCTTTGAGATATATATATAAATATATAATTTAGAGAAAAGAACCAAAGTTCATGAACTCATCCATGAAAATCCACAGTCACATATAGAAAAATTTAATAAGTAAATACACTAAAAAGAACTATAAAAAATGCAAAGTAATAATCATAAAATAATAAAATAATATTATTTTATGATTATTACTTGTATTTTATTATAATTCTTCTTAGTGTATTTACTTATTAAATTTTTCTATATGTGACTGTGGATTTTCATGGATGAGTTCATGAACTTTGGTTCTTTTCTCTAAATTATATATTTATATATTATATACAGTGAAACTTAATTTAATTTTAATTTTTGATAAATTAAATTTAATTGAGTTTTTACCTGTAAATTTGGATTTTTATCCCTAATATTATTATCATTATATATATATATCAGTTTGGTGCAAAGGTAGCAGCTGATTTTTTTGAAAACAGTTTAGGTAGTATTTTTTTAAATTATGCCTCTTGCAATGTCTTAAGAATGTCACAATGAGGAATTAATACATTTTTCTTCCAGATTCTGATTGTACTGGCCATAATTTGATAGTTTATGGGGAAAGACGTAGTGAGTGAAAGACGTTGCAGATGGTTTTTCTCACTCCAGAAGTGGGGATTTGAGTTTGAAAGACAAGCCAAAAGAAGGTCATTCAAAACAACTTGATTCCAAAGAGTTGGAAACTGTTGTCACTGAAAATCCAACCGCTACTTGTAGAGAACTTGCAGAACAGTTTAACATAACCCATGCAATTGTTCTATGTCAACTGAAAAAGTTTGGAAAGGTCTCAGTGGTTGGAAAATGGGTCCCACATGAATCTATGTCTGTCCTTATTCTATCCTATATCCACCTTCTTGTACATTGAGGGTACACTGCACCACCAACATATTTTTCCCTTTCCAGTTGGAGTAACTAAGTAAGTCTTAAACAGCAAGACACCTGTTCTTGTCCCTTTATCATACTTTAGCCTCTTAACATCTGGCACAAAGCCACCTCCCTCAATACTGCATCTCCACTCATGCAAGGTGGGGGGTCTTGCATTGTGAGTTATGTGATGATCTCACTGGTGATGGTGCTATGAAAAAACTCCCAGTACACTCTGTACAGTTATTAGCATTAGGAAAGGCATCCAGCCATAGAAATCATGGTAGAGTGGAGATTGGAGCTCAACACAGTCCTCTGGGTCATTGCATCCTGTTGAACTATTCAATCCATGCCAGCATAGAAAATGCATGTATGTGTGTATATACATACACATGCATATATCAATGGTCTTACATAGGTATATGTGCATCTCTCTCTCTATATATATGCATATATATGCATACACACACACACACACACATATAAATACACACACACACACATGCATACATATATATATATATATATATATATATATATATATATATATATATATATATATGTACATACATACACACACACACACACATATGTGGATGAATATGCAGAGGTTGGACAAAATAATGGAAACACTTTATTAAATGGAAATTTTATTACTTAATATTAAATTGGTCCACCTCTAGCACCAGCCACAACTTTAATACATTGACAAATTCATACAAGTTCAGAAAGGTCCTTAAGGGAATTTCGAGCCATTCTTCAAGTAAAACTTGCTTTAGTTCTTTAAACTACAATGGTGGAGGTAGTGCCATAAGCCATGGGTACATTAGGCAATTGCCCATTTCTGCTGTTAATATGTAGATACTGTAGGCTCCAGTGTATTGATTTTCCCAGGGAGTTGAGGGGACTATAATGCTGTTAAAACAACACTGTGCAGAGGGAAGCAGTTCCCCACTTGCTGCTCCAAAATACACCACAAATGTTCAATTATATATGAGAACTGTTGACTGTGGAAGGCCAATCCAAGTTGTCTACTTTACTTTTGTGCTCTTTGTACCAATTTTGAATAGCGTTATCTTCCTGGAAGACTAGATAACCATTCAGAAACAAAGCTTGTACCATAGAAGGGACAGAAACCACCAAAGTATTCAGAGAGTCCTTTATGTTAACTTCGCCATTTAAAACCAAAAAACCTAAATAAAAGGTCAAGTGAATTCTGTTATATAGCCACCTCCATACTTCATAGCTGTGGCCAAACAGTCAAAGCTGAAGGCTTCTTTGGCTTGTTTCCAGACATAATCTCACCGAAGAAGGAAAAACAAAGTGAATGATGATTCATCAGAAAAGAGGACATTATTCTATTGTGCCACTGGCCACTTCTGATTGTCTAGACACCATTTTTCCAACTTATCAGTGTTCGTAAGGGATAGGAGACATTTAGCAACTGTTCAAACTGCACACATCTAACAGCCAACACTTCTGCTGGACTATTTGACCCTAATTATGATGTTGGATTTTAAGAAATGGACTATCTAATATGGAGTTCATTTATTCTGTGATTACACTATCATTTCTTATCTATTGTGTAACACACAGTTCAAAAGGTACATTGGAAGGTGTGACTCTTTACCAAAGGGTTTGAGTAAGGTGAAGAATTTCCTCACTTCACTCCTTTGCTCAACTTAGTTGTGTGTTTCTTCATGTTGTATTTTTGCCAGTAATGTTGATTTGCATTTGTTGCATAACAGGGTCTTTAGGCACATGTAAGTCATGGTGGCCAGCTTTCTGAAACATGTGTATGTTATATAAAACATAAAATACTGATTATATCTTTTGTGGTGTAGATTTGTTTATGAGTACTGTTGGTAACATGTAATCCAGTACAGCCTGCTGAACTGTTAGCTTATTAGCCACTAAATCAGCATCACCCACCAGGCTTGTTTGGTGAAGAGAGTGCAGAAAACCCTGCTGAACAAGTGGCAGGGCCTGTCAAATGTACAAATGAATCTAAAACAGTGTCACTGACTATATAGCACTTGTGCAGAGACATAGAAATACTTATGTTGGGAAACATAAGTATTGCATGACCACATATGAGTGATGGCTGCATATTTCTTGTTAGAATATCCATCTGTATAGAAGATCCATAAATGTAAAATCTGAGAATGGTCCAGCTTCTGGTCAACCTAGCAAATGACAAACCACTAAGCTGAAAGTTGATCTGTTTGAAAAATGAGTGAAAGTCTATGCATGGACTTGATGTTGTGCACAAGAATTTCTTGGAAAATCCACTACAGGAAACAACTCTGGTGGCAATCAAGAGGAGTGGAATATAGAGGTTTAAACAGTTGGAAGTACTTAATTGCAAAAACTGCATGCAGATAGCTTAGGACATGGGTTCCTTCTTTTCCAAATTATAGCAATAGCACCTAATGTAACTGAACTGCACTTTCCAGGGATAGCACTGTGCAACTCTAAATATAGAGAAGGATCTCAAAGGGTGGTCTAAACAAAGTTGGCCTTATACAGGGATAGGCTGACAATGCTATGGTAGACAGTTACTCTCTTTGTAAACTTCCCTGATAATATCCAAGAAATTTACATTATAAGAACTGGTCATACAGAAATTCAGGTTGAATTCCACTGCACACACACATATACACTATGTAGACATAGCAATATATATATATATATATCAATGAAAAATATTTCAATACAAATGTATTAATTTCCAGCTATTTTCCAGTAAATATTGCTGCCTTGTTGTACCACACTTCTAAATTATATATATATATATACAAAGTCTGATCAATAAGTATCCGGACTGTTAGCATAGTAACGAAGCTAAGGCATGCAGAGTGAAGTTGTTTGGCATAAGTTGACCTGAAACTCTGCTGTGCATGCACACTAAGTTTTAACATTCTAGCTCACTTCCACTGTTTACAGCAGTACTTGGAAGGAATGTGTGTAGTGTATGACTGCTGCATGTACCACGACAGAAAGTTGAGCAGAGAATCTGCATCAAATTTTGCCAAAAGCTTGGTGATACCTGCTCAGAGGCCTATGCAAGGTTGCAGAAAGTGTATGAAGCAGAGTGTATGAGTGGTTCAGACATTTCCGAGATGGCTGAAGAAATGTTGGTGGTGACAAACGTTCTGGGAGACCCACAACCAGCAGAACTCAGAGAAACATCACAAATGTGCATGCAGCTGTGAGGGGAAATTGTCGAATCACTATCCGTGTGTTATCAGAGGATGTGCAGATTAGTTACGGTTCAGTTCAGTCCATTAACACTGTAGATTTGGGTATGAGACACATGTCTGCCAAGTTTGTGTCAAACTGCTTTCAGTTGACCAAAAAGACACTTGGGTTTCAGTTGTATAAAATCTCCTTGATTGTGTCGAGAGCAATGAAAACTTTTTGAAAATGTTCAAAATGATTGACAAACCATGGGTCTATGGCTATGACCCCGAAACAAAGGCCCAGTCTTTACAGTGAGACTGAAGAAAGCATGAATGAGTCAAAACAATGTGAAGATACTGTTGACTGTTTTCTTCAATTACAAGGGGATTGTTCATCATGAGTATGCTCCACCTGGTCAGTCAATAAAAAAGGAGTACTACCGTGGCATTTGTGGGATGCTATTAATCGGAAAAGGCCACAATTGCATGCATCCAGTGAGTGGCAATTGCACCATGACAATGCACCTGCCCATTCAGCACAGCTTGTGCAACATTTATTGGCTAGGCACAGCATTCACCAGGTCTGGCAGCCACCATATTCTCCACATCTCACGCCTTGCGACTTTTTCCTCTTTCCAAAAATCAAATGTGACAAAGCGGCTGCTGATTATCCCAGAAAACGAGTTCCAGGAATGCTTCTATCAATGGAAACAGTGCTGGATTAAGTATGTAGCTTCCAAAGGGGACTACTTTGAAGGAGTTTAAATTCCAAATTGGTATGTGTTGTAGTTTTGTTTTTATAGCACCAGTCCTGATAC
>NC_068985.1:82561894-82562775 GCF_001194135.2 Octopus bimaculoides
CATAAATATACAGGGATTAGCATTGAGTTGCTTCTCCAACATACTGAAAATTTAGAAATTTAGACTGCTATTTGACTGCTATTTCTAAATTTTCAGTATGTTGGAGAAGCAACTCAATGCTAATCCCTGTATATTTATGATGATATATATATATATATATATAAATACAAACATATATATGTATATGTATACGACAAGCTTCTTTCAGTTTCCATCTACCAAATCCATTTGGAAGGCTTTGGTCAGCCCAAGGCTAGTCTGGAAGACACTTGCCCAAAGTTCCATGCAGTTGGACTGAACATGGAACTATGAGGTTGGAAAGCAAGCTTCTTACCACATAGCCATGCATGTGTATGTATATATATGTATACACACACACACACGCACACACACACGTATGTATATATTTATATATGTGTGTGTGCATGTGTTTATATACGCATACACACACATATATATACACAGATATATATATATATATATATACATATATATATATATATACATATACACACATGTATATACACATATACATATATAATGTAGGTATGTATACATATATACATACCTACATTACTGCATAGATAAAGATGTAGATATGTGTACATCATTTGTTGAACCATATTTTTGTGTGAATACATGTGCCAATACACTTTTTAGTTTGTGAATGGGTGTGTTTGAACACTCATATATGTTTGCTTTTTTAATATAAATTGTTTTTCTATTGATAGCATGTGTATAGAATATGATGTTACTAATTGTTCTGTACATGATATCTATCTGTCCGCCTGTCTGTCTATATGTGTGTGTATATGTGTGCTTGTAGATAGATGTACATATATATGCCTAAGTATGTATATGTGTGTATGTGTGTATGTGTG
>NC_068985.1:82562875-82565111 GCF_001194135.2 Octopus bimaculoides
TATATATATATATATATATATATATATACACACACACATACACGCACACAAATACATATATATTTACATGTTAAATATATATGTACACATATATTTGCACATATTGAATATATATGTATATTCATATATATATATATATATATATATATATTCAAAGAGTGGATCCTGATCTGCTAAAGGTGTCTCTTTGTGAGCAGCTCTGAGTTAGTAAAAGTGTATTTTGGGCATTTTATATATAGTTATATATATATATATACATACAGATATGTTTGCATATATAGATACATACGTGCACACATACACACACACACATACACACACATGATATGTATACACTACAGAATTTATATTTGAATGTTTGTAGATATTTGCATATGTCCCCTAATATTCACTTATCCTTATAGTTGTGTTTTTATAAACCTATGTTTATGAAGTTTTATTCATTTATCCTTGTATACACACATACATATACCCATATTTGAGATTCATGTATGTATATGCATTTATGCATATGAATAATTTGGTATTAGTGGAAATATGCAAGTATGTTTAGACATTAAAATACGTATTTTCTTATATATTCTGGAATATTTGTATATTTACACACACACACACACACACACATTCATAGATGAGTGTGTATATATGCATATATATTTATGTTTTGACTACTCTTACATATGCAATTGTACACTTATTGATGTGTGTGCACAAATTACATATACACATAGATATTCATAAATTTGCATATATGTGTGTGTGTGTGTGTGTGTCTAAATGAACACACACAAGTATACATATCAATATATATATATATATATATATATATATATATATATATGAGTGTTATTCTTCACCTCTCTGAAGTTGTCTACTTTCTTAATTTCATTTTTTGGTGGTTGAAAGGTGGCTTCTTGGGACCAACATTGGTAGAAAATCCATATCCATGTTTACTGCTGGGGGCACATTATAGATGGTCCTGGACCTGCTGGGACTTTTGTGTCTCTTGCAGCCCTTTTCTGTAGTTGCTCTTATCACACACACACACACACACACACACACATGTACATATTTGATATAGATATAAATAAATATATGCACACATGCATATATAGATATCATACAATTTGCATAAAGTTTTGATTGTTTTGTGTAAAGTTTTTGATGTGAGTGCATGAAAATCACACATCCATTTCTACACTCATATCATCATATCATCATTGTTTTTATTCATTAATTACTAAAATGCTTGCATTTCTATTTTAATGAAACAGTTAGACAGTGACCATTTCATCTATATATAATATTGATTATATACATCAAATGTGTCCATGTACTATCTGTATCTATGAAGAAAGCATCTAATATTTTTTTTTCTATTTTTAAAATCAAAATCAATTGCATTTGAAATTAAGATAATTTATGAACAGTGCTTTTGATGGAATTATTAAAGAAAACCTATTGAAACATTTGTTTTTGTTTGTTTTTGTTTTATTCATTGTTTATGAACATGTTTCTTTAGTTAAATTTAAAGAAGAATTCAAATGTAAAACATTTATTCATAATGCTTAGGTATTGTTACGAATCTAAGCAAAAAGAGGAAAAGGGATAGAGAAAGAAAGAGTGAGAAAAGTAAAATAAAGAAGAAAAACACAAATTGTATTAAAAGAAAAAATAAGAAATAACAATGAAAACTGAGTTAATAAATTGCAAGAAATACTTTTCAAGACATAGAAACAGTCCCAGGATATTTGATTAATATTTCATTTAAATTTTAATTTAAATGGATTCCTCTTTTATGAAAGTGCCTTTAAAATCTGGTTTGTGCAGCACACATTTATGGATTGGTTGGGAAGTATAAATTGCATTCTTTAAATTTTTCCGTTAATTCTAAATACTACAATTATAAATTTAATAGTAAATAAATAAATAAAAATGAAAATGAAATAGCAAATAGAGAAAGTTTCACTGTATACTACTTATAATATGATTTCTTGGAAGATGATGATGATGATATTTTCTTTTATTTGTCACATGGGTAAAAGATGAGGTGTGGGTTATTACAAGGAAAAATTATAATTAAAATGTAAGTGGTGGGGGTTTTCATAGGATCATTTAATATTAATAAGTCAAGCAAATGTTAACTGTCTAACACACACTCACACACTCACACACACACACACACACACATGCACACACACACACACACACACACACATACATCTTAGACAATTAA
>NC_068985.1:82565121-82567675 GCF_001194135.2 Octopus bimaculoides
TATATATATATATATATATATATATATCTTTTTATTGTGTTAACTGCATTGCTCCTTACTTGATGCGAATATGAGTTGGACAGGTTGAGGAAGATTTTTTGGCTGGGTGCTCTTCCTATCACCAACATTTCCATGTTTTTTTTTGAAGTCGTCAACAAGTATCAACACTGACTTGCATTTGCCTACATACACACATCATAAACAACATAAATATATAAATGCATCTTTGTTCATATGTATGTATCAATGTATGTATCTATTTATCCACATACATACATACATACATACATGCATTAAACAGTCTTCCTTCAGCTTCCATCTATCAGATCCACTGACAAAGTATTGATTGACCCAGGGCTATGGTAGAAAACACTGACCCAAGATGTCTCTCTGTGGGACTCATTCTAAAATCAAGGAATTGAAATTCTAAATCATATAGCTATGCCAGCCCATAGCTATACCAGCACATATTTGTCGTCAATAATTAACAGTAAAGTGTGGAAACTTAGTATCTTGTAATATATTTTATTCATAATGTAAATGTTTTAAGCCATTGTAGTATTTTTAGTTTCTTTTATATAATAGTTTTATATACTTTCTGTTTTATTATGTTACTATGAATGTTAAATGTAAATATGTGTTTTCAAGGTTGGAAATGTAATGATGTAATGACTCAGGTTTATATAACAGTAAAGTATTTGATTTTTTTTTGTTTTGTTTTGCTTTATTTTTTGTTGTTTTTTGTTCTTTTATTGTTTGTACTTTAACAGTTTAACATAGTTTTATCGTAAAAATATAGTTGAAAAAAAGAGACAAGTTTCAAGGTATGTTTTTATGATAAGAAATTAAAAAAAAAAAATTGAAATGATATAGCAGAGTATAATAATTAATTAGAATGTAACAAAAAACAAAATAAATCCCCATGAATACAGTACAGCGGCTACTATTGTTTTGTACTTACATAGAAAAACACATTCATATATATATATATATATATATATATATATATATATATATATATATATATATATATATATATATATATGCACATGTGTTTGCACACTATGCAAGTGACATATGTAAGCTCATTTTCATACATATACTTAATGAAGCGGATACACATACATTCAGACACAAACTTACATTTTTTTATATTATATTATATATATATATATCTATATATTATACATGTTTGTACACACACACACACATATATACATACATCAACATGTGTTCAAATATTTCCTCTCTCTACTTACATAACTTTATATTTAGAACAAGGCATATAGGGTTGTGCACGCGCGTGCGAGTGTATATATATATATATATATAAAATCCATAATCATTAGAATGGCAAACTATATTGTTTCACCTATAGCTCATCAATATATATATTATGAACCTATGTATTCATAAATATACCGTTAAAGTTACATGGGTAAGGGCATTATGTATGTATATGAAAGTGCACACATGTGAGTAGGTGTGCATGTATTTGTGTGTGTATATAACATATTATATATATTATATTATATAATATGATATATATACACACACACATATATGCACACCCACCCACATTTGTGCGTTTTCATACACATACATAATGCACGTACCCATGTAACTTTAAAGATGTATTTATTTATGAATACATAGGCTCATATAATTCTTTTTGTATTTCATACACACAAACACCCACATATATAATATTCCACTATCTATTGACATTTTTTTTGTATACAAACTTAATTTTGATATACAAGAATTTACTGTTTTTTCTTTAATGCATGATCTGTGACTTTTCCACACATGCATTATGCAGAGAGGTACATATATGAACAAATGCAATGTATATTCATAATCACACACACATATGTACATGTGTGTGCGTGTGTTTATAAACACATGCATGTGTGTATATGTATATATTCCAACACTTGTATGTAATTTTCATACTTCTTCCTTCTAACTGTAGCCACTCGCAGCTAATTTGTCTTAATGTTACACTAAATAAAGTTAAATTATTTCTACAACCACAGGAATCAAAGTATTCAAGCCAATTTTCATACACATGTATTTAGACACCCCACCACCACTTCTACACACACACATACACACACACACACACTCGGAAGCACAAACTTGTTCTTCAATCATTGTCTGTCCTTGTACAGATATGTGTACAATCATCAAACAGACAGCCACAATGAGCTGGCGAATGAGTCTCTAGATAGTCATTCGAAATGCTAGAAATAGCAGCTGGTTTAGGCTCAAGTGATAGATATCCCACTGTCTTAAAGACAGATGCATTCAATAATTTTTTCCTGGATGGTCATGTATGAAATGCCTTTTGATCATTAGGTCTGAGCAATCAGTGTTGATACAAAACTTAGGATAACCAGAACAGCTGCAACAACTTACTATCACACTCACATTCACTCAGATACATATTTGAGCCTAAATTTAATCCATCATTGGTTTATTCATATATATATATACGCACACGTGTGCATATATATATATATATATATATATATATATATATATATATATA
>NC_068985.1:82567967-82569533 GCF_001194135.2 Octopus bimaculoides
TATATATATATATATATATATATATATATATATATATATATATATATATATATATATTATTAATAAATATGTGTGTGTGTGTAAACATATATGTGCATATTTAGATTTATGGACACTGGAGCAACCACATACACACATTCATACATTCACAACACACACACACACACATTCAGGCATACATTGAAACGAGAAATGTTTCTTTTCCTAGACTATTGGAGAGAGACAGTCCTGTAACCTCCCACTCACTCCTTATAATAGCTCAGGTGTCACCTCTCTTTGTCTACATTCTTTCTTCTTTCCTTTCTTTCCATCATTCTCTTGTCACCCCTCCCTCTCACGATTTTCCTCATAATCTTTAAACTTCAAACTGTGTGTTGTCTTAGGCCTTCCTACCGTTGTTCCGCATACATACATACATACATACATACATACATACATGTATATGTTTGTATCCATGCATTGGGGGTATATATTTAGTGATGCTATTAGTAGTTCCAGGAATATATACACACACGTATATATCTGTGTAAATACATACACACACACATATATATCTTCATACAGACACACACACATTCATACATATATATCCCACTCAAGGCCAGCATGGAGGGTGGATGTTAAACGATGATGATGATGATGATATATATATATATATATATATATGTATGTAACCACCTCTTGCTACTTAAATCTTATCTCTCCTCTCCCCTATTCTGTCCACCATCCATTACCCCCTTCGTCGGGCCTCTTCTTTACCCCATCATTTATCACCGTTTCCACTCACTTTCTTTCTCCTTTCTCTCCCTCTTCCTCTCTGCTCCATCATCTCCTCGGTATAACAACACACAGACACATGCACGCATGCACCAAACACCGTATGTATTTCTTAGATTATTGTAGCTTTTGTATAAGAAACATTTTTCCTTATCATTCTTGCCTTATAACTCCCACTCGAGTTAGAAGGAGCCTAAGAAGACTCCTCCTCCAATTTCATTACATCATGATCACTCCGTCTCTACTGCCATTACCACCCACCTACACACACACACACACACACACACACACTTCACCTTCCGTTATTACTACTACTATTTCTACTACTACCACCACTACCACCATCACCAGCAGCATTATCATTGCCAATGCCTCACTATCTCTCCTAGTACTGACATCACTATCATCACCTTTGCCATCGATATAGTAGTCTGAATCAGCAACACTGTCATCACAGACAGCATATTTTTCTGTTGTTGTTGTTGTTGTTGTTAATAAATGTTCATCAATATAGGTTAGATACCAACATTACTAACAAACACACATCTTGTTTCTCTCGCCACCCCCCACCCACCCCTCCTGCACTCTATTTATTGGAATAATTTTGCATACTTCTTCCATACCAACTATTTTACTCCCACTTATCTTCCTCCTTCGTTTCATCTATTACCCGCTCACTTCCTTCTGTGTATTGGACTATCTTACGTACATATTGCATAAATACATACATACATATATATAGATACAGACATATATATATATATATATATATATATATATATATATATA
>NC_068985.1:82569693-82570651 GCF_001194135.2 Octopus bimaculoides
ATACATACACCAATGTGTGTGTGTAATATATATAAATGTATATATATATGTATATATATATATATATATATATATATATATATATATATATATACTGTCTATATCTCCTAATTTTCTTTCTTCTTTCTTCAGCTCTCTGTTTGCAAAACTCTTGCTGTCAATCATCAGATACCTTCTAGCTTAGACTCTGTCTTTTCATTCTCTCTCTCTATCTCTCTCTCTCTCTCATACATCTATTAATTTATCTTCTGTCGTGTGTGTGGATATATCCATTTATATTCTTCCTACCGTCTTGCTGTCTCTATAATATATCTCATCTCCTTTCTACTTTCTGTCTTTCGCCAAGCTTTAAAATATTACTGTATTACACTAGTGGAGGAAGAGAGTGGGGGGGGAGGCTTTGCTACCTGTCTCACATCAGTCAACAGCCTCTTTCCATCTGTTTCCCTTGTTATTTGGCCCCTCCCTTATCTCTACTAGCAGCAGCAGGAGCAGCAGCAGCAACTGCAGCAGTAGCGAGCATTTGCAGTGGCAGTGGCACATGTGGCTAGTTATAGTGAGAAATGACAGGACATAGGAGAGAGAGAGAGAGCGAGCGAGAAAGCGACAGAGACACAGAGGATAAAAAATAGACTGATTGAGAGATGAAGGTAATGAGAGGGAGTGAGTGTGAGTGGAAAATGTATAAAGAAAGGCAGTTTAAGAAAGTGGGAGAGACAGTGAGAGGCTGTAAGTATTTGGTAACAAGAATAAACTTATAAATACTTCATATTATCATCACTTTGTTATTGCTGTGTCTGCCTCCTTCTGCCTTTAAAATACGACCAATTTTTCTTTCGCTGGTTTCTCTCTTTCTCCTCCACACTGCTTTCTCTCTTTCTCCTCCACACTGCTTTCTCTCTTTCTCACACAGCCACACTCTAAAAATTCTTCTTTTTTTTTTTGCTCTCAGCTTCCT
>NC_068985.1:82572970-82574205 GCF_001194135.2 Octopus bimaculoides
ATATATATATATATATATATATATATATATATATATAATTCGTATATGGACTCGTTTTGGAACATTGGATCTTGAAATAGATAGGCTATAAATGGTAACATGTAAATATTGGACTAAAGAACCCCTTTGGACAGTAAAAATTAAATGCTGGTCCTGGGACTCGAACCCATGTCTCCCGTAAAGATGACGCAAATTTGTGTGTGTGTGTATATAGATATATATACATGCACACAGATATATGTGCATATGTTCATATATGTACATGTATAAACCTACATTCATAAATAGGTACATATGTACATGTGTACAATTGTATATAGTATGGAAATATAGATATGGCTGTGTTTCTATACATGTAAGAAACCTTATGCAGCTACATGTATTTACTAGTAGACTGAGTGAGTGCATACAGCAAAATTATACGTGTATATGTGTGTGTATATATGTATATTTAGGTATTATGTGTATGTGTTTTTTTATCGATGGGTGAGTGTATATCTATGTATGAAGATGATTCCTGATAACAAAAGCCACCAAGAGTGTTTGTGCAGTATCCAGTGGTCACTGTCAATTCATCTGTCCTCAGCTGTCCTTCCTTTTCCTTTTAGCCAAATAAGAGTGAGGAGATGTCTCTTACATGTCCCTCTGACACTTGACATTTATCTGTCCCTCTGTCTGTCTATCCACCTAAATATCTGTCTGTCTGTTTTTCTGTCTGTCTATCTGTCTGTCTATCTATCTATCTCTCTATCTATCTATCTATCTATCTATCTATCTATCTATCTATCTATCTATCTGTGTACCTATCTGAGTATCTATATGTCTATCTGTGCATCTGCTTGACTGTCTATCTGTTGTCTGTCTATCTATCTATCTATCTATCTATCTATCTATCTATCTATCTATCTATCTATTTGTCTATCCATATATCTATTTATCTGTCTATCTATCTAATTGTTCATATGTTTTAATCACCCGAATTAGTTTCCTTATGCACACTCACACATG
Organism: Octopus bimaculoides; assembly: GCF_001194135.2. Taxonomy (NCBI): domain Eukaryota; kingdom Metazoa; phylum Mollusca; class Cephalopoda; order Octopoda; family Octopodidae; genus Octopus; species Octopus bimaculoides. Next base: position 82,573,979 of record NC_068985.1, read on the forward strand.
CAACATATATACCCTCACATATGCACACACACACACACACATATATACTCACGCACACATGTATACACTCACACACACACATGTATACCTCACACACACACATATACACTCACACATATACATGTATATCACATGCACACACACACATTCTCTCACACATATACATGTATATCACATGCACACACACATTCACTCACACGTATACATGCACACACACATACACTCAC
>NC_068985.1:82575891-82576165 GCF_001194135.2 Octopus bimaculoides
CACACACGTTTATATATATATATATATATATATATATATACACACACTCATACGCATATGCACACTATGTCATAGATGTATATTCTTTTAATCTTTTATTTGTTAGTCTTTTGACTGCAGCCATGCTGGAGCACCGCATTTAGTCGAGCAAATTGACCCCAGGACTTATTCTTTGTAAGCCGCGTATTTATTGTATCAGTTTCTTTTGCCAAACTGCTAAGTTACGGGGACATAAACACACCAGCATCGGTTGTCAAGTGATGTTGGGGGGGGG
>NC_068985.1:82576175-82581859 GCF_001194135.2 Octopus bimaculoides
ACACACATATATATATACACGATGGGCTTCTCTCAGTTTCAAATCCACTCCGCCCGAGGCTATAGTAGAAGACACTTGCCCAAGGTGTCATGCAATGGGACTGAACCTGAAACCATGTGGTTGGTAAGCAAGCTACTTACCACACAGCCACTCCTGTGCCTACTTATATATATTTTATATATATATATGTATGTAGATGGTTATGTATATAAATATATGTAACACACACATACGTATATGTACATAAACATATGTTGTCTAATCCATAATTATGCATGAAATAAATACACAAACTTGTGTTATATGCTTTCACAGGCAGAGTAATACACCAGATACAAATACATGCATGCCACTGAAAATGACATATTACCTTTAGTAATATGTCAACCTAAGACATACAAGCACACCTGTGCATGTACACACACACACACACACACACACACAGTATGTGTATGTATGTGTGTATGTGTATATATATATATATATATATATATATATATATATATATATATATATATGCATACATGCACATAGGCATATCTAAAACATATGTTTCAACATGTGCTGACACATCTGTTTTCCATACACAATAGTACATACAGATTTCCACTTGCATAGCTGTACATATAACGCTTGTTTTACACACAGTTATATACACAGATACATATGTGTCACTGTTAAATGAAATATGATGTCATTTATGAATTATTGAAAAAATAATTTCAAAATCATCTAGAAATGAGAATATAAATAGCCTAAATTTGAAGTGAAATGGTAAATAAGAGAAATGGCTCATAGATTAAAAAAATTTAACTGAAAATTCTTTCAACTTTGAAATTGCTCTGTATATGTGTGACTGTGTGAGAGTGTTTGCGTGAGATGTGTGTTTGTGTGTGTATATATATGTAATGGATGTGTATTTTTTGAGGACAAATAATATACAGTGAAATTATGTGATTTGTTTTATTCATTTTGCATGTGGCATCTACTATAATGCCAAACCAACCAAAGTCTCGTAAGAGGATTTGGTAAATGGAAACTGAAAGACCATTTTATACGTCTATCTATTTGTCTGTCTGTCTATATATATATATATCTGTCTACAGACACACAAAGACACATTCGTGTGTGTATTACCTGCTCTTGGCATGGAGCACAAATTGTGACCAAACATTACCCTCATATGAACAGTGTTATTTATTTGCAATCTACCATGAAAACATACACAACCAATAAGCTGTCCATGTTTGAAAGACCAAGGGATGACAAGAATAATTTCTGTCAAATGTCATCTGAACCTTGCAGGCTTGGAAATATTGATGTTAAAATGATAATGTAGATATATTTATAATAAAGACTCATACATATATGTATAAATATTGTTTGCATATGTCTATGTATATACATGTATGTGTACATGGGCATGGTGATACAAATAGGTAAAATAGAACTCAAAATATGAGTATATATGTTTTTATTAATATTTAGCAGAAGCAACAGAGTAACTCAAGGGCTGAGAGTTTTGTACATTGGCACTTATCAAACTTATCAATTGTGTGTGTGTGTGTTTATATCTATACACACATACAGACTATACTCAGTTTGTGTGTGTGTGTATATATATATATATATATATATATATATATATAAATACATGCATGCATGCATATGTCACCACCATCACTGGTGTAATGACCATGTTTCCATGCATGCATGGGTTTGATGGAATTTGTTGAAGCAAATTTTTTTAAAGCCAGATGCCCTTCCTGTTACTAGCCCTCATCTGATTCCGAGTAAGGTAATAATTCCCTGAGATCAGACATGTTTCCACCATATTCTGAAGACAGACACCACTTGTATTACAGTGACACTTATTTATAACAAGTGTATCATGTCAAGGTAAGGAGATGTTAACACACTTGTGCATGCACACACACACACATTTAGCAGTAATCTGTGCCAAGCAGTGTTAGGTATAAATGAACTTTAGATTAACTGAAATATGTTTGTAGCATATTGGCAAATTCACTGCTGTCACTATGGAGAAAAGTTTGTTCATATGGTAAATGGTATACAAACACCATATCTACCCAGTGTTGCCCTCTATCAGATTTCTAGATGCAGTATTTCTAGCTTTATAGCCATTATCAATGAGAAATACTGAATAGTGGTAACTCTAGGCAAATTTAAAGCTGTAGTTTTAACTTTATAATGCAGTCAACAACACTGACTAAGGTACACTATTGGACCATCAGGCCAGGAGAAATTCAGCCGTATCAGCACCATGCTTAGACCTAAACACTGCTTGACTCTGAACACTAGCAATGCTCTTTTTCAGTTTCGTCTGGGACGATTTTTTTATATCTACTCCTACTACAATCAGCTGTATCAACTACAGTGATATCTTGCTCGCCATACTTATGTTCACACACATACAGAGACATTTCATATACATATATTATAGACATACTGTCTTAGAGCATTTGATGACATCATCAATGGAACTGTCAAAATATGTAAAACTTTCCATAATTTTAACATAAATACATTTGTTCATGTCCAGTCAATGAACTATATGTATGCCACACATACATAAAACAAAACACACAGATTTGCACAGATGCTGATGCTAAATACTTGCATATATACACATACATGCACAAGTGTCATGTTCATGTTGTTAAAATTCGAATGAATTATGTGTCACTTATATCTATAGTTCATTGACTAGACACGTGCACATGTATTTATGTGTTAAAATTTTGGAAATTTTTACATGTTTACGCAGTTCTGTTGATGATGTCATCAGATGCTCAAAGACAGTGTATAGGTCTATATATCATCATCATCATCATCATATGTCTGTCTTTCATGCATGCATGAGTAGGATGGTTGACAGGAGCCAGTCAGGTAGAAAACTACCCTAAACTACTGTGTCTGTTTTGGCAGGGTTTTTTTCTGGCTGGATGCCCTTCCTAACACCAACCACTCTGCAGAATGGACTCAGTGCTTTTTATGCGGCACTAGTACTGGTGGGGTTAGTTTTGGCATGATTTTTACAGCTGGATGCCCTTCTAAATGCCAACCCCTTTGCAGTGTCGACTGGATGCTTTTTACATGGCACCAGCACTGGTAGGGTCAGCTAGTAACTCGCAAGACAAGGAATTATGAAAGGGGCAGGGGCACTTGAGGAGGGCAACTTGTGTCAGAGGAAGAAAGGTTAGAGTGTGACTGAGAAAAAGACAGAAATAGGTGTCTTACTATAGAAGAAGTATATATATATATATAAATATATCTCCTATATATATATATATATAAAATTAATCAAAGGACATACTAGGTATGTCTACCTGCTGGAAATAACAGTCAAAACTCTTATTTAAATCACTGAAAAGAACACTAATAATAACTACAGAAATCAACCGTCTGCGAGCAAACGGGCCAAGACAATCTTTTGACATGCTACAAGTATTTAGACTCATGTGGACATACTTAGTATGTCCTTTGATTAATTTTAATCCATCAGCTAGTTAATACTTCTTTGGAGCCTGCAATCACCTATATTATTGATTCTGTTAGTATCATTTTTAGTTGTTACACAAGATAACAGAGTTGATAATATCTTTGCACAAATATTTTTCCTCTGGGTTATTTGCTCCGTATTGAAATTATATATATCATCATCATCATCGTTTAACGTCCGCTTTCCATGCTAGCATGGGTTGGACGATTTGCCTGAGGACTGGTGAAACCGGATGGCAACACCAGGCACCAATCTAATTTGGCAGAGTTATACATATATATATATATATATATATATATATATATAAAGAGAGAGAGAGTGTGTGTAAGTGCCCAAGAGAAAAGTTAGACATAAGAAACATCAGATGTGGTGTGCAAGGGAGATGACTGCGCTGGTGTAGTCATGTGTTACGTATGGATGAGGACAGCTGTATGAGAAAGTGTCACACCCTGGCAGTAGAGGGAACCTGTGGAAAAGGTGACCCAGGAAGACCTGGGATGAGGTGGTGAAGCACAACCCTCGAATGTTGGGCCTCACAGAGGTGATGACAAGTGACCAAGACCTTTGGAGATATGCTGTGCTTGAGAGTACCCGGCAAGTCAAGTGAGATTGAATTTGTGGTCTATGCCAGTGCAGCATAACCAGCCCATTTAAGAGTACCCTTCAATCATTGGGCAATAAGCTGTGCTTGCGAAGATCTGTTGAGTCAAGTGAAGTCATTGATGTGGCCAGTGCCAGTGCCAGTACCGCCTGACTAGCATCCGTACCGGTGGCATGTAAAAAGTACCATTCAAGCATGGCAGTTGCCAGTGCTGCCTGACTGGCTCCACTGCCAGTGGCCTGTAAAAAGCACAATTCAAGCATGGTCGTGGCCAGTGCCACCTGACTGACTCCTGTTCCAGTGGCACGTAAAAAGCACCATTCAAGTGTGGTCGATGCCAGTACCACCTGACTGGCCCTCGTGCTGGTGGCACATAAAAAGCACCCACTACACTCTCAGTGTGGTTGGTGCTAGGAAGGCATCCAGCTGTAGAAACCTTGCTGGATCAGATTGGAGTTTGGTGCAGCCTTCTGGCTTGCCAGTCCTCAGTCAAACCATCCAACCCATGCCAGCACGGAAAACAGACTTTAAATGATGATGATAATACGCACACACAAATATATGTATGAAATGTCTCTGCATGTGTGTAAACATAAATATGGAAAGTAAAACATCACTGAACTTGACACAGCCTATTGTAGGAGCAGATGTGAAAAATCATCCCAGATGAAACTGAAAAAGAACATTGCTAGTGTTCAGTATCTGTGGATTAGTTTTAATCATTTGAATTAAAATTGCCATTCCAATAGTCTATTTCTGAAAAGCTGACCAATGCCATTCAGCAATAATAAGTTGTCTGTCACATTTTACAGAGCTTGAACTATAAGACTGTGGTAGAATATTCAACGCTTACTATGTAATTAGATTTTCAACTCACTATCCTACCCTGTGCTACTTCACTTGTTATCCATCTTTAATCCATTAATGATGATTTTCACCCATACTTTCCACCCACCGTCCTCCAAGATCAGTTTATGAATTTTCATGTTCTCCTTCATTCAGGAAGTTGACGGCTGTCCTGAACAAGGATGGTCTTCTAGCAACAAGTAACTATTCTTAAAGCATGGAAACCATTTGTATACTTGTGTTTTGCTCATTGCAGCTTCCTTGTAAGCTGTTTGAAGCATGACAGCTGTTTTGGCTACCGCTTTCCCCAACAAAAAACAGAATTTCATGAAAGCATGCTGTTCCTTTGTTTCAACCATCTCAAAAATTGACAAATGGGTGAAGCACTGTAAAACAAAGACACACCATGTACCAGTACAACCTCACTCAAAGATGCCAATCTGCAGACTGATGCCTGAGGATCACATCAAGTGGCTTCTAGCACTGGAAGCCTGAACTACAACAGGTTTGTCCTACAGGGAACGTTTCTGGTTAATTTTGGGTATTCCCTCATATAGGTGCAGGTGTAGCAAGAAGTTTGCTTCACAGTCTCATGGTTCTGGGTTCAGTCCCACTACATGGCACCTTGCACATGTCTTCTAGTAAAGCCTCAGGTTGACCAAAGCCTTGCAAGTGGATTTGGTAGATGGAAACTGAAAGAAGCCTGTCATATAT
>NC_068985.1:82581932-82584102 GCF_001194135.2 Octopus bimaculoides
TATATATATATAGTTTACTGTTCTCTTAAGGTAGGATCAACAAAAAAAAAGTACTCCATCCAGTAAGAGATAAATATTGTTTGATGTATACTGTATTAAAATAAGAACTACTAATAGTTACTTGCCATTGAGACGTGGTTGGGCAGATTTTTATAATGTGCCTTGTGTCTCCAAGCAGTCCTGAGGCTCTGGGCACATGGCTTGCTCTATTTGAAAAACATGATACTGACACATGGAAAACCACGAGGTAAAAATACTTTTTCTCATGGTTTTTAATGCTCCTGCATCCTAATTTTCAAACAGATCAAACCATGTGCCCAGGGTATGAAAATTGCTTGGAGACACAATGCACATTATAAAACTCTGCCTAACCATGTGTATGAGTGGCCAGAAACTATTAGTGGCTCTTATTTTTCTATAGTATATATGAAATGATGTGTGTGTGTCTTTGTGTCTGTGTTTTCCCACCACAATTGGTGCTGGTGTGTTTACATATCCATGACTTAGCAGTTCTGCAAAAGATACTGATAGAATAAGTATCAGGCTTAAAGTAAAAAGAAAGTAATGTATGGGTTCAATTCATTTGACTAAAATTCTTCAAGGTGGTGCTCCAGTCTTATGACTGAAAAGAAAAGTTGTGTGTGTGAACATGCATGCATGTAAGCCTCTACACTGCTGGTCAACCTGCTAGAAATAGAAACAAAATCTTTCTGAAGTCACACTTTAGTGTCTTAAAAAAAAAGAAGAGAGAAACATCAAATAATGTACCCATAGATGCAATGTCTGTAAATGAGATCAGATGCTCATGGAAGAAGTGCTTTTGGCTATAGATCTACTTGATCAAAACTGACCCGGTGTCAAATAACAGCAACAGCTTTAGTCACTCATTCATAGAACGACAAAGAGAATTAACGGAATGGCTGATTGAAATGATACCATTAAAAAATAGACAAAAAAGAAAATCATATTTTATAACTCATAAATAAGAAATATTGTGTTTAATATATAGTTACACCATACATTCATTACCTATATTTTCATTTTCCTTCTTTAATTCGGCCTTTTTACTTTTATTCAAACTTTTGTTTCCTTTTGCTCTAAGCATTTATGGATATTTCCCTTCTACCCTCCACCTTCATCCTCATCCTATGACTCTTTATATTATTTGTCACACACACACACACACGTATGTATATGTATATATATGTATTTATATGTATGTATGTATATATGTATGTATATATATATATATGTATATATATATATATATATATATATATATATATATATATATATATATATATATATATATATATATATATGTACGTATGTATATATATATATGTGTGTGTATGTATGTATATATATATGTATGTATATATGTATGTGTATGTATGTATATATATATGTGTGTGTATGTATGTATATATATATGTATGTATATATGTATGTGTATGTATGTATATATATATGTGTGTATGTATGTATGTATATATATATTTATGTATATATGTATGTATATATTTGTATGGATTTATGAATATGTATGCATGTATATATATGCATGTATATATATGTATGTATATATATATATATATATATATATATATATATATATATATATATATATATATATATGTTTGTATGTATATATGTGTGTGTGTGTAAAAGATATGTAATCATTAAAATGCCAATATCTTTCACAGCACAATTGTATATAAAGATAATTGTGGCTATATGTGTAAATTCATACATACACATCAGTAGACTCTCACACATTCTTTGACAATAAGGTGGTGCTAAATATATTTCTATATCCTCAATATATATGTGTGTGTGTGTGTGTGTGTGGTTTCTGTGTGTATTAATGATTTATATATATATAAATATATATAAAACACTTATGTATGCAAACATGTCTGTGCATATACTTAACTGTAGGTACTGACAGAACATGCCTTTATATTGATTCACTAATCATTACTCAGAGTCTCTCTGCGTTTTTCTTCCTATATTTTTATATTTCTTAAAGTTCTATCACAGCTTAATAGGAAAAAGAAGCATGCACCATTCTTCCATTGCCCTAAATTTTTCTTTGATGATATTTCTGTCATGGAAAAATATTGAATGTCCCATTTACAGAAAAGCAAACAATATATATATATATATA
>NC_068985.1:82584182-82587121 GCF_001194135.2 Octopus bimaculoides
ACACACACACACACACACACACACACACTCTCTCTCACTCACACACACACATATATGTATATACACACACTCACACACACACATATATATATGTATATAGACACTCACATACATACATACATACATATACATAATGTGTGTGTGCATTGCTGAGATATCACCTTGTGAATTTTTTGCTATGCAATCATATCGACCCCAGTACTTACTTTTTCAAATCCAATATGTAATTTAATGATTTCTATTTATCAGACTGCTAAGTTGTAGTCTGTAAACACAAATGCCATTTTTCAGGCAGTAACAAATGTAAATATAAACTTATAGAACAACACACTCACATATATATTGGGCTTCTACATGCTTGCTGCTTCCCAAATCCACTTACAAGTTGACAATGGTTGGTCTGAGTTACCCTAAGTGCCACATTTTGTGAGTGAACCTGACTCAAACATGGTTGTAGAGGGAATTTCTTAACTACATTGTCTTACTTGTGGATAGATCCAGTGTAATGCAAAAATGGTTAATTTAAGAGAAAAAATTTGGTTTCTGCATCAAGTTGGTTAATATTCAAAGAAGTATCATGAAAACAACACAAACAAAGGAAGGAAGAACAGACATATAAAGTTGATATATTAGTTTCACACTGGAAGAAAAAAAAAGAAATAGAATAGGAATGTTTTACATTTAAGACTATTTGTCTATCATCAGAGACAAGAAATAAAAAGAGTGAAGAAGAATGTGAATACATGGGGAAATGATACATAAATGGGGAGGTGACAAAAGGTGTACTTGTTGAAGAGAACAATAGTCATGGAGGCAAGGTATGACCTACAGTTTTTATGTGTGCCATTATATGAATGTGTGAAGGTGGTGAAATGCTTAGCAACCTTTCATCTGTCTTCATGTCATAAATTCAAATTCTATCAAGGTCAACTTTGCTTTTCATCCTATCAAGGTCAATTAAATAAGTACCAGTTGAACACTGGGTTCTTTGTAATCAACTTATCCCTTCTCTAAAATTGCTGGACTTGTGCCAAATATTGAAGCCAATATATGAATGTGTCTATGGGTTTTAATGTGTGTGTATGTTGTCTGTTTGGATGCAACATGGCTATGAAATGTTTGTTTGGCAATTAGAAAGGCTGAAGGTTGATCCCACTGCCTAGCATCATGCACAAGTGCCTTTCACCATTAACAGAGATCAATCCAGGTTTAGTGAATCAAACTGAATAGATAGCAACTATGTGGAAGCCTTTTGGTTGTATTGTACCTATAATTCAGAGGTTTAGCCTTATCACACACTAAGTCACTCTGATTCTGTCTGAGAATTACATTAATTGTATGTATGTCTGTGAAAAATTCAGCTACGTATTTACTGATTCAGTGAGGACACAATTCTATTGATCAAATGTCTGAACCTTCAGCGTCAAAACCAATGGAGATCCATTATTATGTTATGTTTGTACTTAGTAGGCATGATTGTACTTAGTAGGCATGTGTGTATAACTGACATTGAAATTATGATGATGATATATGTGTGTGTATGTATGCATGTGTGTGTGTACATATATATTATAACATTTTCCTGTTACCAGAATAAATGATGGTCTTTGGTTGCCAATATTGTCCATCTTTTGAATATGGTCAATCCAGTGTAGCTGATATCTTTTTTCTTTTTGCAGTCATTTGACTGCAGCCATGCTGAAGCACTGCCTTTAGTCGAACAAATTGATCCCAGGACTTATTCTGTCAGTCTCTTTTGCCGAACTGCTAAGTTACGGGGACATAAACACACCAGCATCGGTTGTCAACCAATAGTGTTAATTCTAGGCTATCTACTAAAATCTTAACCTTTTCACTTATTACCTTTCCTATTTACATGTTTCTGATGTCCCGGTTTTTTGATATGCTATATTGCTGCAGTAGGTTCGCAAAGATTATCTTGGTTATCTCATTGTGTCTCTCTTTATATTTCGTGTGTGCTATTTTTTCACATTGTATTGCTATATGTTCGATATTTCCTTTGTTTTTTTTACAATATCTGTATGCCTTTTTTCTTCCATAGTAGTTGTTCCTGTCTTGTAAATACTGTATAATATTTTTATCTACCAATGAGTATTTGCTTTGTTTTATAAATTTCAATGAGTCTCCTTTTGATACTGCTTCTTCATACAGGTGTTTAAAGTATTCACCGTGTATTTCTTTGTGTGATTGTTCCTTAATTATTGTTTCTCCTTCGTATTTTTTTGTATTCATTGACATTATTGATATTATTTTTTATGCATTCTTTTTTTATTTCCATAATATCGTAACCCGTATAATATAATAATAAAAATAATTTCACCTATGGTGAAATTTAGCATGGCGGAATATCCCATGGTAGAATATACCAGTAACTGTGTGTATCTCTTCTCTCTCTCTCTCTCTCTCTCTCTCTCTCTCTCTCTCTATATATATATATATATATATATTTATTTGTATGTATATATGTATTTACAAATTATATATATGTGCGTGTGTGCATGTATATATATATATATATATATATATATATATATATGTATTTATTCTTTTACTTGTTTCAGTCATTTGACTGTGGCCATGCTGGTGCAGTGTCTTAAAAAGGTTATAATTAAAGAAATCAACCCCAGGATTTATTCTTTGTAAGCCTAGTACTTATTCTATCGGTCTGTTTTGCCAAACTCCTAAGTTACAGGGACCTAAACAAACCAGCATTGGTTGTCAAGCAGTGGTGAAGGGGACAAGCACAGACATACACATGAATATATATATATATATATACACACACACACACACACTCTCAGTTTCTGTCTACCAAATCCACTCACAAAGCTTTGGTTGGCCGAGGCGAAGACCTTTGCCCAAGGTGCCATGCAGTCACAAGCATAGCTGGCGGGGGAGGGGGGTAGTAGGGATGGTCC
>NC_068985.1:82590836-82594474 GCF_001194135.2 Octopus bimaculoides
GGCACATAAAAGACACCATTTCGAGTGTGGCCGTTGCCAGTATCGCCTGACTGGCCTTCGTGCAGGTGACACGTAAAAGTACCTACTACACTCTCTGAGTGGTTGGCATTAGGAAGGGCATCCAGCTGTAGAAACTCTGCCAAATTTAGATTGGAGCCTGGTGTTGCCATCCGGTTTCACCAGTCCTCAGTCAAATCGTCCAACCCATGCTAGCATGGAAAGCAGACGTTAAATGATGATGGTGATGATGATAACATTAGCTAGTTAAATTAGGTCTTCTAATCTGGATGGTAACAGTTATGATGTTACTATTGTGTAGTTCTAAGCACAGTTATATAGTTTACAGTAATGATAATTTGGCATGAACTTGCATTTTATAACCAAAATGCTTGTGTGTCTGTATAGGTGTATGCATGAGGTTTGCTTCCTAATCACAGGGTTCCCTCTGTGACACCCTGAGCAAATATATTCTTTTATAACCCCAGGCTGACCAAAGCCTTGTGAGTGGGTTTGGGAGACAGAAACAGGAATCAACTGGGTGCTTCTGATAACTAAATCCAGAGAAAAAATTAAATGGGAGATGGGTTGACGCATAAAACTTTTAAATCTTTGACAAAGTATCCTACCAACAATAACAGTTCTAAATAGTAAACTGGATCCTTTTAAATCAGTGAGATCTTAGTTTTAAACTATGTACAATAGATATGCATAAATCATTTCCACATGTTTTTTAAATTTTTTTATTATGTTCTAACATAAGTTAAACAGGTTGTCACAATCATAATTTTTATTTGAAGTTACAACCTTCTTACATAGGTCAGCGGACCATGTTTCACCTGCTTGTCTCAGCTTTTGGCATGGCTTCTAAAGTTGGAAGCCATTCCTAAAATCATCCACTAGGTGCATTTTATTGTGACACCAGCACTAGTGAGGTTTCATAGTACCTCACATGACTAAAAGGCATCCCCCCACTACTCAAAGAAGGAGACTAGAAGTGAGGATAATAACAAAGTTTGTGCTTTCAGTGAGATGGTAAGAGAAACAAAAGTATGAGAGGAAGAACAAAGTTATTGGTGTGATATTAATTTTCAGCAAACTACTTTGTTATGAGGATTACTAAAATTACTAAAAATTATTTCAAAATATATCATGATATTAAAGTATATCTGTACAACAAGCTATGCTTACGCACAATGTTCCTTCATCTATTGACCATAACTCTGCCATATGGAAATAATATAGCTGGAATGAGTAGATATAAAAGGAATATTCATATGGCATTTTAGAATATTTAAAGCAACATGCAATCAATGGAGTTACTGCAGCTGAAAATGAGTTACTCACAGATATCATTAGTGACTTGAGCATATTTATGGGAATGATAATGTGGACAGATCAGTAGCAAGTCTTCAAAACTCAAAGTTTAGAAACTAATAACCCTGACAATTTAGATTTTGATGAAAAGTGTATTCAGAAGTATTTATCACTGTCATTATCATCATCATCATCTTTTTAACATTTACTTATATATATCTACACTTTTGCATATACATACATACATTTAGCATGGGTCAGATGAATTTGTTCATACAGCTTTCCTACTGCCAGTTGCTATTCTACTTGTCAAACTTCACCTCCAAGTAATTATTTCATCTAGTCCTTCAAACACAAGCAGCATAATGGTGAGACACATTTTCACAGGATATTACACGACACATCTTGTATGATGATGGTGTGTGTTTACAATAAGTATGTAATATGCTCTCTCTCTTCCTTACTCACAAACACATGCAAATGCATGCATATACATATACTGAGATTTTTTCAGTTTCTTTCAACCATATCCACTCACGAGACTATGTTTGGCCTCAGGCTACAGTAGACAGTATTTGCCCATAGTACTATGCAGTGGGATGGCACCCAAAACCATGAGGTTGTGAAGCATACTTGTTAACCACACAGCCATGCCTTCACTTATGATAGGAATTGATGAAAATTCATTATCTTTCATCTTTTACTTGTTTCTGTCATGGGATTGCGACCATGCTGGGGCATGTCCATGAAGGGTTTAGTCAAACAAATCAACCCCAGTACTTATTTCATTGTAAGCCTGGTACTTATTCTGTCAGTCTCTTTTCTAAACTACTAAGTTACGGGAACATAAACAAACCAACACTGGTTGTCAATCGGTGGTGTGAGAGAGGTACAAAGGCATGTGCGTATGCACACGTACACACACAAGGTGTTTGGGCTAAATTTGATGATTCTTATGTCTCCTTTTCTCAGAAAAAGCTTGATGTATTGATGAATAGTCAGTGGAGAGATTTAAGTTGCAGCTGAGAAAAAGTTAGTTGACATGGAATGGAGGATTGGAAACCATCAGAATATTGGGAAAGAGTTATCTGAATCATGGTGATGTGTGCCAGGTATCAAAATGCCACCATCATGGCTGTTGCTCAGTGCTATGTGAACACTGTAAAGGCTGCATGATATGACTTGAACAGCTGCAACAGAAACTACAAAGCCATGGCTAACAGAAAGGGACACTGCAGGTGTTCTGATTGTATCCACATGCTAGAATTCATCCCCAAATTTTGAATAGGGCCTCAGGCTCAATTCAGATTGCTATGTGAAGCTGCTTGAGATTGTGGTCAAACCCTGGCTGAAAGGGTTACTGCTGGAATGCTGTATGTGTAGCAGCAGCATTCAGCTCCTTGCCATACCTCCAGAGAGTCAGAAGTGATTGTCAGAGAATTTCTATGACAAAACTGTGGTGGGAACTGAGGAAGGCTACTTTTGAGTAAACTACTATCTCCCAGCCATAATCTAATTGATATTAAAAATTTTTTTTTTAAATACTTTCTTTTTTGGATGGGATATTGGGTTTTTTTCTTTTTTTTGGATGGAATATTGGGTTTTCTTTTCCTTTTATGCAGACTTAAATTTAGCCCAAAACACCCTGCATACTTTTGCCACCACATGTAGTATCTGAAAACATGATATACATACAATAATTATAATTCTATTTTACCATTGTTTTTGTCTCCTTTTTCTGTGCGGTGCAACAAAGATGACTTTGTTGCTTCTCTTTTTCAGTTTGTTCCATCATTAGCTTCATGAAACAAGTAATTAAAAAGTTTTTACACATACACCTGATTGACATTCTTTTCGCTTGATAATATGGTAAATATGATATGCTTGTTTGAAGATGGTTTATAACTTGTTGAGATTTTTTAATTGTTAATAAAACAGCAATTCCTTATAATTGCAAAGGAAAAACAAAAAAAAAAAAAATTTGAAAATAGGATAAAATACCGACTGCTGTTATTTCTTATTAATTTTCTTGTTCAGTAGTCAACTACTGAAAACTTTTAACATGCTATAAGATATCATGCGTACTTAAATCGTGTGTCACTCGCACTTCTACTTCTGTCATTGGCTGTTACACATGGAGTAGACAAAAAGAAACATTGTAGAATCTTGTTATGTCTACAAAAATCTAAGGTATGGTGTGTTATTGTTTGTAAGATACACTATAGACTTGTAATTCAGTCAGTTAAATTAATTTTAGTAATCACAGGTATTATTTATTCTACAGGTGTGCAATCCCTAAATATCTACAAAAGTCTGATTGGTTT
>NC_068985.1:82594654-82617258 GCF_001194135.2 Octopus bimaculoides
GTGTGTGTGTGTGTGTGTGTGTGTGTGTGTGAGTATATATAAAGGGTAAAAAGGTAAAGACCCCCTTTGGTCATGAATGAACATGGACTGCACCTAAAAAGTTACACTCCAAGTCACAAGTTCGGGCAAGGTTGTTTATAGTAGACCAGAGTTACCCATGCATACCAGCCTCCCCTCTCCACACCACCGATGTTATGCAAGAGAAAGGTAAAGGCTAATACAGCTTGGTGCCTGTAACATCACAACTCATTTCTGCAACTGAGTGAACTGAAGAAATGTGAAATAAAGTGTCTTGCGCAAGTGCACAACGCATAGCCCAGTCCAGGAATCAAACTCACTAACTCATGATTGTGAGCCCAGTGCCTCCAACCACTGAGCCATGTGCCTTCACACATGCGCACGTGCATGCACACACACACACACACACACACACACACACACACACACACATCACACTTGTGGAGACCCTGAATGAAGGTGCCTAGCAGAATATTGCAGGTTGCATACACAACTGCACATACTCTATGTAGCAGAAACACATGTCAGTCATTGTAACTAATTATGCTGTATAATTAACTGTTAAAATAAAAGTTTGAAGATGTACCAGTCTCCATATTCTTCGTGATTATACACACACACGTATATACATACATGTACATAAGTGTATGTGTGTGTGTATATACATATATACATATATATATAAAATTATACAAGTATATAATCATGTATACTTGTATAATTATATATACATACACAGAATATATGCATATGCATACAAGTGTGTACATGTATCCATATGCTCATACTTTGAAGTAATAGTATTTTACTTCAGCCTATATTGAATTGTACAGGAAACAGACAAGTTAATTATGTATATCATGTCAAATGAAATAGGAGAGAGAATATAAAATTTCTTAAAGAAACTGAAAGCAGTTTGAAGTTAAGTTTTTTTAATTTATTTAGATAACATTTATCATGGTTTAAAGAACCAACTATTATAAATGTACTTGGAAATATGACATGAAAAACAGTGATGAAGACAGTGTACATGCATGATAAATGAGGATGTTAATGAGAACCAATGAGCATGATAAAGTAACCTATATGCAATAAACTTCAAAATTTCCCTTCACAACTAATATTCTAAGCAACAATTATAAAGACACTTCGAGTTCTCTGTAAAATTTCAATAAAAAGTATAAAAGATTAAATTTTTTTTTTAAATCATAAGTTAAAAATGATATTTTGAAGATCTAGTTTATGGTAATGTAGTCTACCATGGTAGTTGCTGATAACCCACAGTGAAGGAACTTTTATAAAAGAGAAACAAGTTATTTATTCTAAGGTATAATGTTTTAAATATCTAAGATAATGAAGAAAAAAATTTTTAATTTATTGTTACGAGCCAATAATGGTGACAATAATGTTAGGTTTAATCACTGTTTTTTGTGATTACTCACTCCTCTCATAAACCATTTATTTTCATTAATTCCCAACATCGCGTCTCCTGTAGATTTCCAGAAGTATCTGGAAATTAACCATGTAATTACATAAAAAAAAATATATATATATTACCTCCAACTTATTGGTAAATTTTCATAAAAGCCAGCCTAGGGAATAATGATTGAAGCTAAAAATACTGGTGCGAAAATCAACAGAAACATTAGGAAAAGAGAATAAAAATTTTATCAGTGCCATTTCCGAACAATTTCAATTCATTTGAATAAAGGGTAGAAACAAAAGATCTGAAAATATCAGAATAGCTTTTACACGGAATGGTTTTCATTCTTTCCTCCAAGTTACAAGTAGTATTACAGTACATTATAAAGAACAAATATAATTTGAAGAGAGTTTGCATTCTTGGATTTTTCTCTTGTTCTTAAACAACTGTATGTGTGTGTAGGGGGTGAGTGTGTGTGTGTACAAGCCTGTGTTTATGAGTTGTGTTTGTTTTTTGTTTTTATTTTAGAAAGAATGTCATAAGGAGAATATCTGAAAACTAATATTGAATAATTCCAATAAAACCCAATGAAATCTTCCTATTCTATTGATAAATTAAAGAATATACTGATGCATAGGACTTACCTTTAGGTCTATATAATGTACAGATACATTTAAAAATGGATATCATAGAGCAGTAGTGATATTGATCAACATGGTGGTGATTATGAGTTTAAAAAAAACATTACAGTTTTACAAATAAATTCTCTATCATTACTATCACTGTCATTATCAGCATCATGGTCATCATCATCAACATCATTATCATTTAGTGGTGTGATCATTATGATAATTTATTGGTAGATATGTGGATTACACATGATTACTATTTGAGTGGTTCAGTGATTTACAAATCAAAGTTTAAGTCATGCTAAGCTTCACTTAATCTTCCTTCCTTCAAGACTGATAAGCTCAGAACCAAGACTTGCAAATATGTGTAATTAAAAGTTAAAAACTATATATATAGCAAATGTAACTTGCATATAAGTGTATGGTTTAAGTTTCCCCAACACAAACATCAACATTTTAAATCCAAAATTCAAAATAAATATTCTATAGTAATTGCTTTCTCAAACCACAATGAATGTACTGTTAGGGAAAGCAGAGATTCTGAATAAAAGTGACAAAGTGTAGAGAATATACTTTAGTCCTGACAGAAAATGTATCCAGTGCTTCTGGTATAATAAAATGAAACCAGTTCATGCTATAAAGTAGTTGGTGATAGGAAGGGAATGTAACCTATAAAGCCATACCAAAATTATGATGGTCAAAAATATAATGAAAATCCCCTAGTGAGTTTTCAAGACTAATACTTACCATGTTAGTGCTGTGTACAGTCATGGGTTGGGTAGATGGAAGCATCTGACTACATATATATAAAACACTTTGGTGTGAGGAATATACCACTGAACTGAGATTAGTGATTAGTGACATTAGAATAAAAGCTAGATGGGCTAATAGATACAGGATAAACTGGAAAGCATAGAAAGATCATTCTACTACATAGAAATTCAGAGTTCTAAGTGATGTATATGCTAAGAAAAAGGAAGAGGAAACAGAAACCTATAACATAGGGAATAACATAGAGTTTCTACATGATAACTTGCTATGAACCGCCTGTTGAAGCAAAGTTCCAGCCATCTGTCAGATGATATGGGTGGGGATGGGGGAATGATATAGTAGGCAACGGTTGATAGAGACAATCAGAAATTGTAAACAGGTTAAGTTAAGAGATAGTCTTGGAAATTTTGGAAGTAAGAGGAGGGCAAGGAACAATATCAGGTAGCTTGAAGAGATGCTAGACATCAAGTATATGTTTGTTGCTGGATATAAGTAATTGAGGAACCATAAAGAGAAAATAAAATTTAAAAAAGCCTTATTTCATATTGTTTTACTCCATCTACACATACACATTAACATGCACATGCTTACAAATATGTGACAAATTTCAGTTATGATTTGAGCTTATAAGCAACAATAAATGAATTAATTAAAATACACCTGGCAGTGTGATTAAGAAATTTGTTTCCCACCTATGTGATTTTGGGTTCAGTTCTTGGTTGTGATTCTGTTGTTGCTTTATTTATAATCTTTGTTTCTGCATCACATTCACCACAGCAAAGAAAACTACTAGTGCCAGTTCATATCAACTGTAGAATTGTAGAACATCAAAGTTTATGTCAATAAATTTCCACCAGTATTTAGTGTCTAGAGCTCCTGTTCTATTGCCATCTGTCTATCGGTTTACTGTATAAGATGTTGAACATGTGTATCACAGAATTCAGGCTCATACTTAGGTATTAAGTTTCTTTTTGGTCTGGAGAAAAAATGTTTTATATAAAGGCTATAAAATAGATTCAAGTTGTATTTATTTTACAATTGGATAACATCTTCAAACTGCTAATATTCACTGTACCAATGTGGTGCATAAGGAACATGGACATGAACATACATTCAGTCAGTATTTTCAGAAAGAATAATCAGAAATTCAGATTTTAGTGTATTTAAGCATTTGATGTTTATTGAAGTAAATTGATAATCATAACACTACTAATAACATTGGTGATATTTCAGTAAATAATATTACAGTATTATGAAGATGAATAAGGCAGAAGCAATAAGTTTACAATATTTAACATGTAAAATAAACTTTAAACTCTGTGGAGCTTGACTATACAGCTAAGACTTTAAAACCATTGAAAAAAAACAACAACAAAAAAAACATGAAAAAGCCATTTAATTAGGCAACCCAGATTTCTTCAATATATGTATATCATTTAAAATGTGATGAGTTATGATCTCCTACAGATAAACAAGATATAAAAAAGACATTGAATTAAGACTAGGAAACTAAAATACAATTTGGAAACCAAGATATCTGGTAATGATCCATGTCAGCAACAATTTACTGGTGGGAGTTTTCAGTAAGTTGCTCACATGTGATAAAATCACTTCTTATGTCCTACAGACAAAGAACAAGGGCCTGAAGCATTCGATTCTGTGTCCTGCAATTTTTTTTTTCATATGGTCTGGGATAAGAGAGCAGCACAACTTATATTTATTTTTTCAGGGCCTCCAAGACTTGTGTGAAGCAAAAATTAAATTATTCTCAAATCAGAACTCTAGTCTGAATGCTTACAAGAGAATGACCATCACTGAAGGTACCAAAGGACTTAAGTGGTGCTGTTAAATTTGTGATGGATTAAGTCTGCCTCACAAGTACTTAGAATACCAAAACAAAGATGGAGAAAATGTTTCAAGGCATCTTGTGTGATGCTCTAACCAATTCTGTTAATTTACTGATCTTGCCTGATTCTTATTTTATCAACCCAGCAAAGATGAAAGGTAAAGTTAACTTCCATGGGATTTGAATGCAGAGCACTGAGCTGGAACAAATACTACCAAATATTTTGAGCTATGTCCTGATGACTGCTAGTTTGTCATCTCTTGAACTCTCTTTTGAAACTAGAATCAACACATTGTGTTTTATACTGTTTTTCTTTAGCCCTGAGTCAATCCTAAATGAGCAAACCCATAAGCAAAGGCATCTAAGATGTGCCTATCTTGTCTTTCCTGGCATTGCTTATCTCAGACTACGTTATCCAGTATGTCCTTGTAGCTTTTTAAAGGTATATATGTGATTTGATAGAAATTTGGCTGTCATTTTTTTAGGAAGTCAACTACCTCATAAAGGTCTCCTCATTGGCTCATTGTGTTTTATCTGCATGCTGATTAATCCCCAAAGTTAAAGCTAATTAATGTTATCTGTTCAAAAGTATTAAAAATCTGAGGACTCAAAACAATTAGACCTCACATTTGGTTTTAAAAAATTTGAATGAAATGAAAAAATAATGGTTTCATGATGAGTTCAATGGTTTTATTTTATCTTTAAAAACTTTTTCTTCTAAATTCTTATCATTTAAATAAACTCACAAAATAGCTTATCTCAAGATTTTTCCACCTTCAGTAAATCCATCTATGAAATGAGACACTTATAAGTCAGTTGTGAAAACCACATTATAATTTTCCTTTTCCTATACTATATATATATTTTGTCTCAGATTGCTAACTTATTTTAACATCTTGCATTTACAGTAATCTTAATCATACCTCATTTTCCTCAGATCACTTTGCTAATTTAATCCTTTTCTCTCTAATGTCATAATGGCACAATCAATTATCTCAGTTGGACTTACACTTTTCCAATTATGAAATTACATTTGTATGCAAGTACTTTCCATGAAGGGTTGAAGCACTTTAGTGAAATAAAATTTTCTACAACATTTTAATTATATTAAAAATACTAAAATAAATTAAATTTATTTGGAAATTTCAAATTTACATTTGCATATGTGTATGTGTGTATATATGTGTGTAAGCATGTTAATGTATGTAATATAAGGTCGCCAAACAATACCTTACAATTTATTTTTCTCCTATCTTTGTCCTACTATTTTCTTAAAAGTTCTCCGCGGATACTTTTGAATCAGTAAAACATCAATACAGAAATTAATTTCATACAACTTGAAATTTTATGAATAAATCTTAAATACTACCATGTCAGTTTGGTAGCATAATTTAACATTTATTCAGGAATAAATAGTCATTCCACTTGACTCTAGAATAAATGATATTTATAATAAATGATAAATCAAATATTTTATTTGAAATTAATTTTTTTTTTTCCTTTTTGAATTATTTTTTGAAATTTGTACTTTTACACTTGCTTTTATGACTATTTTGAGTTGTGCTAAAATATTCTCTGGAAAGTCTCTTGTAAGAATCACCAGTATACTTTTATCATGCTCAATCCAATTGTAATTTCTTTCTTTGGTTTGGAACCTTTGTATTTTTATTCTTTCCATAACAGAAGGTTTGTGTTGATAGCTCATAAGGAAAAATACAATGGCATTTAATGCTAAATTTTAAAAGAATATTAAATTATTAAAAATAATAGAAGAAGAAGAGCAAAAGTAGGAAGGATTAGTTGAATCCCAACCTTGTATACTCTTTGTTGAAGTGGAGGAGAGTGGGTTTCAATGATATTTGTGTAGTTCATATAAAGCTTCACTTACTGAGGTGGGTGGAACACTATATAAGTACAATTTTAGAAATTAATTAATATTTCTGTTATTTGGTGCAAATATAAAGAAGGAAAGAGTATAGTTGCTGAGCTGAAAAAAAAAAAAGTTTACAATAGCTGGGTGAATAGAAAAAGGATGAAGGGCAACATTTTAGAAACTATTATTAATGATGATGAGACTGATGTCATTTTATATTTTGCTGGAAAGCTTTCAACTTGAAACCACACTTTGGTTGTTGCATTGAAGTTCATAAAGACCTACATATATCATACAACTACATTCATTACAAAACTCTGAAATTATTTTGCTTTGAAATTGATTTTTATGTATTTGATAGTTTGCTATCAAAATGTGAGTACTGCCATTCCATATAGAATCTAATGGACAGTACATTTCATGCTACAAAATTTTCCAGTTCTAGCAGAAACAACATTTTCCATGCAGTTTGCTGCTAGTATTTGTTGAAGCGAAAAATTTTAATATGGAAATAAAAAGAACAGTATGTATAATGTATTTCTGTACATTATACATACATCAGTATGTTACACAAAATTAATACCTTACCCTAACAATAAGTACAAAGTCACCAAAAGAACAGAAAGTAACCCAAAGCTTTCATTATTCAAAGGACCATGGGTTATACATTTGTGTATAAGCAAATGAAACTTTAAAAAAAAACTAGTAATTTCTATGTAATTTTGATATAATAAATGAATATAATAGTGGAAAAATTTTCACAAATATTCTCAAAGTATCTCAAAGAAAATTTTTGTATTTACTTATTTTTAATGAAAACAATTGAATAGAGACAGTTGAGAGAGAGTGAGTGGCAAAAAACGTAGGCTGTGTGTGAGAGAGGAAATGATGTAAGGATACAGGGTAAAGAAAGAAGAGATGGTAAGAGAGATAGAAGAAAGAAAGATGTTTAAACCACTGATAGGAATAGCAATGAAAGACGAAAAGTTATTAAGAAAGAGAAAGGCTAATTGAAATAGTGGTAGTAAGCTAAAAAGAAATAGAAAGAAAGAAAGAATGGAATAAGACATTAAAAAATACTGTCATGCAATGTAAGATTTTAAAGAACACTATCTTGGAGTGAATTAAAATTAGTTGAAATCTTCAATAATGAAAGATTCTTGAAAATTTTTATGTATTTTTGATAAAAATATACTAAAATTGGAATTTTTAAGAATATTCGAGACACTGTTGACTTTGATGATTGTTTTCTTTTAGTAAAAGTTACATACTTGAAGCTAATTAATAAGCTGCTTTCTCTATTATAGTGCAGATAGCAGAATTTTCGGGAATACTATACTTCTGTAACACTGTGAATGCCCATAATGAGAATAATTGTGATGGTGAAAATAGTGCTTACCATCATCATCATTATTATTATTATTAATAATTATTGGTGATATTCAAAACTTCACAGTTCTGCTTCAGTTGATCAGAAACATTATCATTGATATATGATTGAAAATAATCCTTATATGGGATATTGCAATATTGATGGATATTGAGAAGTAAGACCACTATATTGAAATATTTGAAGAGAAAAGTGAGCTGCCAAACTTGAAACTGTAAGACATCACACTTTTCCATCCACACCATCTACATTCATAGCCCTAAATTATATATGTACATAAATAGATATCGTAATAAAATACATTCCCTTGTTTTAATCAGCAGGTGCACTATGTAATTGCTTTGTGTTTTATTAGCTAGTAGTATTGATCTTCAAGAATCACTTGAGTAAAATAACCTCACTAACCTCAGCTAGCAAGTGTATGTCAGTGATGGGGGAAAAAATTAAAAAGAAAGTTTTAGTATAACTACTTAGTTCATTCTAAGTGTGAATAATACAATGATACAAATTCATCATGGCAGTCAGTCACAGTTGATATTTGTGCCTGAAGCTGGCTGGCAAAGAGGATGTAGCAATTAATTACTAACATATGTAATCAAAAAAGACATGAAAAGGTTATATATTTGAATAGAAATCTTAACCTTAAGTTAGTAAACTATTTGTTGATTATTTTATCGGTTGGATATTGAAAGAAGAAAAAAATGTGTAAAAGTAAAAACAAAATGCATGTTATTAGATGCTAATATTTATCTTCTGTTTTTTTTCTTTCTTTCACTGTAAAAAGCAAAGATTAAATAAATCTAAAATTCACACATTCAACAAAATTCTTCTGAATACACTGTGTGTTTTTCAGAAGACAGATATGTCATAATGTCAACAGTTTAAAACAAGCAGCTAGTGCCATAGATAAAGTAAATATCTTCATATTTACTTTACATGTCAGATTTCTAAGAAAATATATCTAAGCATTCTTTAGGAAGTCCATTGTTCTTGTTTTCGTTCAATTTCTGGTGAACACCTAATTTCAATTTACTCAGCAATATATGCAAATAGATTGAAGCTAAAGTGTCCTTCAAAAAAGATAAAATGTTTACATTTGGTGAAATATTTTTCTAGATTTTTATTCTCTTGTCTTTAGTTGTTAGTGTGATCTAAGAATCTATATGGAGTTGATTTGCTCCTGCTAAGTATTCCACTAATATTTTCCTTAATAAACATCACTTAGGTTTTGCAAATATTCAGATCAGCGTTAACAATAGTCAGATAAGAAATACTTTTAGAGTTTAGTGTAGTTGCTCTCAGCTAACAAACCAGAGCAGCATTTCATTCATTTCTCTGTGTATGTCAAACATAAGACAGCATAACATTATCTTTATCTATGTAAACTGAATTTAATGGAAATATCTTCTAGTTAGGTGGACTGAAGTAAGTGAAGCAAAGTTACATCTCAAGACAAAACATAATATTTATAAACCTTACTCTACATTTTAAGACTTTACATGCAATTTTTTTTTCCCAGATAGCATAGCATTTAATGGTTTAGTAATTTCATATGGTTGCGTTGTTGAATTGCTGAAGAGTTTTATGGGCTTGCTGTTCTTTTTAATGCCAAACATTAACTTGTTTGTAAGAGATGATAACTGTTTTCCAGTTAGGTTGTTTGTATCTTTTATCTTTTACTTGTTTCAGTCATTAGACTATGGTCATGCTGTGGCACTACCTTGAAGAATTTTTAGTAGAATGAATCGACCCCAGTACTTACTTAAATTTTTTAAAGCCTGGTCTTTATTGCATTGATCTCTTTTGATGAACTGTTAAGTTATGGGGATGTAAACATACCAACACTGGTTGTCAAGCAGTGACAGGGAACAAACATGGACTCAATGACACACACATATATACGATGGGCTTCTTTCAATTTCTATCTATCAAATCCACTCACAAAGGTTTAGTCAACCCAAATCTATAGTAGAAGATATTTGCCTGAGGTGCCATGCAGTGGGACTGAACTTGAAGCCTCGTGGTTGGGAAGCAAGCTTCATACCACACAGCCACACCTGTATATTCAAATCTCATTTGAACTGTATTGTTGCCCTAACTTTATATAAATTGTATTTAGCATAAATAACACCGTGAACACATACAGACACAGTACAAATACATACAAAAAGGTGCTGTAAAGTTAAATGGTAGCTTGAATTATGGAATTGCTTTAGTTTATAGATCAATGTTATAAATGTTAATTTATATGCAGTGAAGATGAAACCTACTTATCAGATTAGATGACTAGTGGAATACTGTACCCAAAAGAAGACAACTCTGAGCCAGTAGAACAGATAAAACTTGAGTCATGTCTGTCGGTAACGAAATATTTTAATCCACAAAACAATACACACATCATCATCATGATCATCATGATCAACACCACTATTTTCATGTTCACTTTTCCTGACAGAATTTGAGTTAGATTTTCTGTGGCTGGATGCCTTTCCTGTCAGCAATCCTCATTTGTTCCAAGCAAGGAGATACTTCTCCATGGCCACAGAGGATTGGAAATGGTGACATGTATTTATAACTATCACAACTATCATATTGAGAGAGAGAGAGAAAACACACACACACACTCACATACAATGGGCTTATTTAAGTTTCTAAAATATTCACACCTAAGGCTTTGATCAGCCTGGGACAATAATAGAAAACACTCACACAATTTGCCGTACAGTGGAACTGAACCCAAATCCACCTGGTTGGGAAGCAAATTTCCACAAATTTTCAAGTTGCATGTCACCTTGAATGCAAGATTCTTCTGGATTCCATGGTAGATTTCCTAGACACAGGTAATGAATCAGTTGAAAATACTTTTACTTCAAAATTTATAGGATGTAGCAAAAAGTTTTGTGTTTTTTCAGATAGGCACAGGCATAGCTGTATGGTAAGCAGCTTGCTTCCCAACCACATGGTTCCAGGTTCAGTTCCACTTTTGGCACCTTGGGCAAGTATCTTCTTCTATAATCTTAGGCTGACCAAAGCCTTGTGAGTGAATTTGGTAGATGGAAACTGAAAAAATCTTGTCGTATATATACAATGTGTGTGTGTGTTTGTGTCTGTGTTCGTTCCCCACCACCACTTGACAACTGGTACTGGTGTGCTTATGTTCCCATAACTTAGCGGTTCAGCAAAAAAAAAATGATAGAGTAAGTACAAGACTTTAAAAAAATAAGTACTGGGATTGATTCATTTGACTAAAATAATTTCCAAAGTGGTGCCCCAACATGGCCACAGTCTAATGACTGAAACAAGTAAAAGACAAAAGATTAAAAAAATACTCTAATTGTTGGAGAAGATTCATCTTATAATTGCTTATAAATCCTGTTAGTTAGAAAATTAAAATGGGAAGAATACATTTTTAGGCCAAGTATCAAAGTATAAAATGAGACACAATAGCTTGGTAGTTAAAGTGCCGGACTAGTGACTACATGTTCCTAAGTTCAAACATCACTACTGCAACTACTGTGTTGTTATCCTAAATTATTGTGAAAGACCTGTAGCTTTTATCTTTTACTTGTTTTAGTCATTAGGTTGCTGCCATCCTGGAGCACCACATTGAATGATTTATTATTAAGTCTGATGCTTAATAATCAGTTTCTTTTGCCAAATCACTAAGTTATGGGACTGTAAACAAACCAACACCCATCACCAAGCAGTGGTAGTGACAAGTACAAACACACAGATACACACACACATAGATACACACACACATAGATACACACACACATACATGGTCAGCTTGGGGTTATAGTAGAAAAAACTTGCTTATGGTGCTGAACAGTGGGAGTGAACCCAAAATGATGTAGCTACGAAGTAAGCTTCTTACCACACAGCCATGCCTGTACTTTACAAACAACCAATTAGTAGAATATGTAGTCGATAAAAATTGCACCAATTCTATGCAAATGTCCTAATTTGTGTCCCAACAACCACCACTAAATCTTCAAAATAAAAACATCTTAATTAACCTCCTATGGAAAAGTAAATATAAAAAAAAAAAAATAAATATAACCACACCAAACATTTTCTTCACACTATAATCATAATCTTCAATTATGTTTTTACTTTGTATAAATATTATTTACTTCAAATAAATATGCAAAATTTACCCACAAACATCTCATAGTCAACATATTGTCTGTGATAATTACATTTTCCAAGTTGTACGAATAACCAATGATATCCTTCCATCAACATGCAGATTTACACTTTCATGACAAAATCTCTAACAGCATAATCTGTCTGGATATTTCCATTAATTCTTAAAGTAATGCAAGATTTGTAGAGATTTAAAAAAAAACAAAAATGCTAACTTTTTCAGTATTAAGCTGGTGTTTGGAACACAATTTAAGAGAAAATTTTTATATGACTAGGTGCAGGCATGGCTATGTGGTAAGAAGCTTGTTTCCCAACCATATGGTTTTGGGTTCAGTCCCACTGCATGACACCTTTGGCAAGTATCTCCTATTATAGCCTCAGGCTGACTAAAGCCTTGAGAATGGATTTGATTGATGCAACTGAAAGAAATGTGTCATACATATCTATAAGTGTGTATATATATATGTGTATATATATATATATATGTGCTTGTATGTATATATATGTGTGTGTATGTGTATATATATATATATATATATATATATATGTGTGTGTCTGTATATTTGTATATATATATGTATATGTGTGCATGTGTTTCTCTTCCACCACCACTTGACAACCAGTGTTGGTGTGTCTATGTCCCCATAACTTAGTAGTTTGGAAAAAGAGACTGATATAATAAGTACCAAGCTTAAAAAATAATGAAGTCCTGGGGTTGATAAATTTGACTAAAGATTATTCAAGGCAGATCCCAGCATGGCCGCAATCTAGAGGAAACTTGCCAGTGTGCAGCACTGAGTGATGAATGTTGGAACCACTGATGTGGAGACTTGAATGTCCTTAACCTTGTGGTCAAGTGTGCACTTTTATATATATATAGAAAAATGAGTTTGGCAGGATATATTATCCGGGCTGATACCATATTAGCTCTCAGTTAAATTCCAGTTAATGGCTAACCTCAACGTATCAGTATCTAACGTCTGTGACTACATGTGGTTGTTAATTTTAAGACCAAGCCCTAACTTTGGACAGTGACTGGGGTGAAGTTGATGTCAACAGCATATACCTATAAATAACACCATGTACCTATAAATAACAACACCCACAGGACACTAACAAACAAAAATTTACTACAATCAGTTTCACTTTGAGGATGACCAAATGGGTGGACCCTGATGAAGCTGGACCAACATTATTGCAAGGTTATATCTGCAACAGTGAGTAGTCACTGCAGCGGAAACATGTGTAGTTTATTATAATATGTACAAATCTCCATACCCTATTATTAATATATATATATATATATATATATACATATGATGAGCCAGTCTACCAGATGTTAGTCACAAGGCATTGATCAGTGAAAGACTATGGTAGAAGACACTTTTCTGAAGTGCAGTGCTATGGGATCAAACTCAGAAGATATGTGGTTGTCAAAAAGTAAGCTCCTTAATTAAATAGCTATGCTCTTAGGTATAACATTTGCACTACATTTCTTCACAAGTGAGGAATCTGTCAGCAATAATTGGGTAGCTCAATTACATCAGTGTGTTCTTTAGCTTATATAATAATAATGTGGAGGCGCAATGGCCCAGAGGTTAGGGCAGTGAACTCGTGGTCATAGGATTGCAGTTTCGATTCCCAGATCAGGCGTTGTGAGTGTTTATTGAGCGAAAACACCTAAAGCTCCACGAGGCTCCAGCAGGGGGTGGTGGCAAACCCTGTTGTACACTTTCACCACAACTTTCTCTCACTCTTTCTTCCTGTTTCTATTGTACCAGTATTTCAAAGGGTCAGCCTTGTCACACTGTGTCATGCTGAATATCCCCGAGAACTACATTAAGGGTACACGTGTCTGTGGATTGCTCAGCCACTTGCACGTTAATTTCACGAGCAGGCTGGTCTGTTGATTGAATCAACTGGAACCCTCGCCGTCGTAAGCGACAGAGTGCCAACAACAACATAATAATAATAATGGTTTCAGATTTATTCTTTTTAAATTCAAAATAATAATCCTTTCCACTATAGGCACAGGGCCTGAAATTTGAGGGGAGGGGTAAGATGATTTATCCACCCCAGTGCTCCACTGGTACTTATTTCATTGACCCCCGAAAGAATGAAAGGCAGAATTTGAACTCAGAACGTGAAGACAGACAAAATACTGCTAAGAATTTCACCCAGCATGCTAACAATTTTTGCCAGCTCATCGCCTTAATAATAACAATAATAATAATCCTTTCTACTATACAGACAAAGCCTGAAATTTGTGGGGAGGGGTAAGTCAATCACATCGATCCCAATGTTCCACTGGTACTTAGTTTGTCCAGTGTGCTGACAATTCTGTCAGATCACTGCCTTAATAATAATTGCTTTTATTAGCCACAGGGCCATGCTAATATCAGTATATCAGAAGGCATCAAGATAGGAATATAAAAGAAATGGGAATAGAATGCCCAGTATTACTCTTATAAAAAGATTGCCTTCTTGGTATGGTCAAATCATCAGGAAAGTTTTAGATTGTTGTGGAAAACAGATAGCATGCAGTTATAGGCTGCAGGTAGCAAGCCCATTATACATGCAAGACTCTAGGAATTCCAACAAAACCTGAGTGAAAAGAATGTTAATAATAATAACTGATTCTGATTGAGGCACAGAGCCACCGTTCTTTAGGTACGGGGTTTAGTCAATACTATTGACCACAATACTTGAATGGAACTTTATTTTATTGATCCTTAAAAATGAATGAAAAGGAAAAGTTGACCTTAGGGATTTGAACTCAAAATGTAGAGACCTAGAACCGATACAGTAAGACATTTTCTCTGATGCTTCAATGACTCTGCCAATCCATTACCTTATAATTATTATTATTATGATGATGATGATGGCAGTGGTGATGATGATGATGGCAGTGGTGATGATGATGATGGCAGTGGTGATGATGATGATCATCATCATGTACAAAAAGAAAGCAATAAATATATTCTTACAGCAAACAGCAGCAAAACAGATAATCCTAAGTACTGAATTCACCAACTTCAAGTAAAAGTATCATTTAAGCAAAGACGTAACTAGAAAGAAATATAGCACATTTCTAATTCTGTCTTTGCTTAAGTTATATTTCATCTTAACTTGCATTTGAATAACACTATCTTATAAGTTTATGGTAAACATTTCAGGTTTACTATGTCACCTGATTATTTTCTTCTTCATATTCTCACGCATTTTTGAAAAAATCCCACTGACTTTGAGGTTCTCAATACATAGTTCAAATGTATCTGTAATTTATCTTTGACCTATTATTAGCAGGGATTATAGTTTCATGACAATGTGTTCTTCTAAAGACTCAACCCTGATCAAAAGTCCAGAAAAGAATTAACAATACATAAGACGGATTAATTATTTAATTATACATTATTCTCATTTACCTTTGTTAATTAAAAGTGCATCAAAACCCTTTTACAGTTCCAAAAACAACATAGTAAAATGATGACAAAGTCTAATGGAGCAATTATATTAACTACAAATTAGCTTAGTAAAAGCTAAGTCTAAAACAAATACTATATATGATGCAGGCAAGGCTGTATAGTCAAAACGTTAATTTTGTAACAATATATTTATGGTTACAGGGATGATCTCACTTCACAAAATGCTGGACATCATCGTCTCAAGTTGACCAATACCTTGTGGGGGGAATTCAATAGACAGAAGCTGTGTGTTTGTAACTGAGCAGTATAAAATGTTGATTCAGAGAACTGTGTGGCTATTACAGTAAGCTGCTCTTTTGGACTCAGCTATCAGACCACATAATAGTCAGCTACAAGGAAGTATAATGCAGAATGTCATCATTATCATTTAATGTCTGTTTTCCATACTGGCATCAGCCGGACAGTTTGACAGGGGCTGGCTAGATAGAAGACTGCACCAGGCTTCACTCTGTTATGGCAGGGATTTTATGGTTGGATACCCTACCTATTACCAATCATCTTACAGAGTGAAAATTCAGAAGATCTGATTGATGAAATTGCTTCATGAAGGGTATATAAAACCATTATGTCAGACAGTGAATTCTACATGAGGAAGGTTGTGAAACAGCTGTAATCCTATGGAAGTCACTTGGTGAAATGAATAAAAATTCCCCTCTCATACATCCTGACTTTATGATGTTTTATATGGCCAGGTTTAAGTATGGCTGTGTGATTGAGAAGTATGCTTACTAACATGACATCCTGGGCAAGTGTCTCCTCCTACAGACCCATGTTAACCAGTGCTTTTTTACTTTGTTTTTACTGAGTTGATCAGAAAGCAAGGTCTGTGTCTATGGCCAATTTTGGCCCCACCAAGACCAAAATGGTTAATAGTTCTCTTGAATAGGTATCTGAAAATTAACAGCTACAGGAATAAACATGGGCAGAAAAAGTAACTTAGAAGGCCAACACACATTCTGGGGAAGAATGAATGTATATTGTGGTTAGTGCAACTAGCATAGATAAGGTATAGAAGAATTACAGACAGTCAGAAAAAGAAAAATAAGTTTGCTGTGCCAAGTTGGAAGGTATATGAGACTAAGCCAATTCAGAGGATCAAAGCCCACTGTGATAACTGCAGAAAAAGCAGAGGAAGGACACAGCACACCAAGGGATCAGTGGTTTTAATGGTATTTGTGAGCCAGCTTCATGCCTGACTTAGTAGTGAGGGTTTTGAGTTCACCGTCATAAGTTAATGATTGGTCATTATGTTGTGTCCTTGAGGAAAGTACTTTGTTTCACATTGCTCTCGTCTGTGATGATATGAGTACCGACTGACTACTGGTGCAGCCATCTCTCCGTGCAGCTTTCACTCACTGAATATTCCACTGGATCAAGAATGAGTAGACTGAGAAGATGTCTATGTCTGCTCACAACTACACTGGTGTCTTTAACAATCAGTAAAATCATGGTACATATTTGCTTGCTAGTAACAGTTATGGTTGGTTATAAAGGATAGCCAAGTGAACGAAACATTTGATAATTCTAACAATAGATATTCTGTATTTCATAAATTATAAATGAGAACAGTAAACATCGTTCCTTCACTTTCGAGATGGTTCTTCTATCATTCACTTCAGTCACTCATTAAACTTCAGCCTTCCTGGGGCATCACCTTGAAGGGTTTTAGTTGAATGAAATGACCTGGGTACTGATATTTTCCCCTTTTTAAACCTGATACTTATAGGACTGGTATCTTTTGTCAAACCACTAAGTTACAAGGACATAAACTAACTAACATCAGTTGTCAAGAAGTGGTGGGGGACAAACATAAACATAAAGACACAGTATTGAAAGCAATTGTAGCAAAAACATAATGAGAAAAAAGGGTGGGGAAAATTTCAGAAAACTATTACCTCTGTTAGGCACAAAGTTTCTCTCTTAGTTAAGGGCAGATTATGTAGTGTTGTATACATTGGGGGAAACTACATAGTCTTTAGTGAGGCATAGAATGGGAAGGGTGGTTAAGTGGTGGAAGAAACAAGGCAAGTAAGCTTTCCGGGTCTATTAGGCTAGCATGACTGGATAGGGAAAAATTAACTGTAGCAGGCAGAAAAGAAGACTGCACTGGTATGGATACATGATGTGTATAAAGAATAACGGCTGGTTGAATAAAGTATAACAAGGCACGTGTTGAAGGCACCTTTGAAAGAAGGAAACTGAATAAGGCATGAAAAGAAGTTATATCTCAGGATTTCAAGATCATTAAATAGATTATGAAAAAGTGCAACAGGTAGAGTGCCAAGTCACTGATGATAAAGAACAAGAAGACAATGTGAGGTGATTCAAAGGAATAAAAGAAACCGGTAACGAAACTGCATATCCAAAAAATTACTTTTATTCGTAGCCCATGGTTGGTCATTCTATATTTTATTTTGATGAACATCCTGTAGACAGTAAAAGCTGCCATTACATGATCCCATACAAAGAATAATGTTGCATATGTATTTTGGATGATGTAATTTACTCATAATAAAATATGCTTTTCAAGAATAATTTGGTTTACAATGAATTATTTGGTCTGCAAACACAATTGGTAAAAATTACAGATTGACCCAGTAGTAAAAATTAAGATTTAATGAATGATTAATAATCACCAAAATATAATGAAAATTTCTTTCCAGATTAAAATTTTACTGGCTCAGAACATAATAAAGAAATAAATTCTAGAAAAAAAATAGCTTTAAATATGCAAATACACAGATCTCTCCAAGCAATACCAGCAGTTCCATGTTGGTATTATGAAATAAAAATTATTATAAAAGAAAGAAAAGAATATACAAATAATACAAAAAAGAAATTAATCACTATTCTTTATTAGAAATAATTCTGAAACATACGTAATTTGAATTAGAAATTCTTTGTAGTCCTGACGGTCTAGTTGAAGACAGCGATATACAAGAAAGGAATAAAATAACGAGGCATTCGTTAATGTAAATGTGTGTAGCGACATTATAGATAAAATTTAAAGCAAAGAAAAAATAAAACATATGAATCTTATTAGAATATAAATTTATACTCATATAGCAATTTTTCTGAATTTCAATGTCATATTTATATTTTATTTAAAATATACTTTTCAGAGTTTACCATGCTTCTTTTGTTGAATTTAAAATATCTTTAGAAATAAAATATTTTTCTGCACAAAAATGAAGCTTTAGAATTTCAAGAGTTTTCATGTATCAAAAATTCTTTTCAAAATGAGAATAAATTTATAAATAATTCTTTAAGTATAGGAATTCTAATTAGAGATTTTGTACTGAAAGATATATTTGTATATTTAAAAGATGGAAAAATTCAATAAACAACGCATGCAACTGTATTTTGATTTTATAAATATGAACAAATTTGTGTAAGATTTGTTCAGTCAGAAATTGTAAACAGGTGACTGTTTGTGTTTTCTTTTTAGAAATCAATATAGACAAATAAATAGATGGGAATAATTCCCATTTATTTATTATCTTTATTAGTTTCAAGATCCTTTCTCTTTACAAAGATAAAATGTATATGTACACATGCACACATGGGGATGTGAACACACGTAGACATTATACACATACGCACAAAATTTACATATATATGTATATATAAAATTATTCATGAGCAAATTTTGAAAAACTTGAAGGTTTTTCAACATATTCTTTAAACAAAAGCTGGTATGTGGATCAGCTAATGAAATTACAACATTACTAATAAGAATAAGATAATGAAATGAAAACAAGAAATATAAAATGAAATAATTTTTTAATTAATTTTGTTTCAATAAATCTGAATGTTTACAAAGAATGTAAGAAAATTAATAAACTAGTTCTGTATACACAGAGGTACATACAAATATGTATGTATGTGTGTGCTTATATATGTATACGTGTGTGTGTGTGTGTGTTTTCATGAAGGCACATAGCTCAGCAGTTTGAGCATTGGGCTCACAATCATGAGGTAGTGAGTTCAATTTCTGGATCAAATTGTGTTGTGTTCTTGAGCAAGACACTTTATTTCACATTGTTCCAGTTGATTCAGTTATTTCACATTGTTCCAGTTGATTCAGTTGTAGAAATGTGTTGTGATGTCACTGGTGCCAAGCTGTATCAACCTTTGCCTTTCCCTTGGATGACATTAATAGCGTGGAGCCATTGGTATGTAAGCTTGTATGCATATATAACCAGTATTCATAGGATGCTCTGTGCACTATAAATCTAGCCACGAAGTGGAATGTAGAAATGATTTATGGAGAACAAAAAATGAACATGGAATTTTAATGAGTTTTAATTTCTTGGCCTTTAACCAGCCGTATCTGGCCAAAATATTCTGTTTTATAACCAAACTGGCCAGATCTGGCCTCTCACACCAACCCTACAATATCATTCTGAAAATTAAGTTACCTCTTCATAATCTCAAAAGTACAACATAATTCATGATTAATACAAAACAAGGAAAATTAACATGCATTACTTCTGACGGAATAATGTGAATACTAAATGGTTAAATGTACCAAACATACATTATTTCTGATCTTCATGGCTTTTGTAAAGATTTGCTTTTTCATTTTCCCTTTTTCATTAATCATTTTCATGTTCCACTTTGATTTTCACTATATGTTTGTATATGTATGTGTGTTGGTTAGTATATAGGATTAACTGGAACCCTCGACATCATAAGCGACGGAGTGCTAACACGTGTATGTGTGTAAAAGTTATCATTTCTGTTTTCCACATGAGCTGGACCAAAATTCAATTTTCTTGTTTTTACATTTTTTGATGAATGTTAAGTTTTACAGCTTTACATTCAAACCCAGAGTAGTAGGACAAAAACTCCTTTACTTGTAACATAGGTAATGACAGGTGACAAGAAGAACATCTAACCAGAAAATAATACATCAAATAAATACCTGACCAACCTATGCCAGCATTCAAAATGGAATATGAGTAATGAACAAATTAGCAGCATTTAATAAATTAAATAAATGATAATAGAATAAGAAATTACATCATTAACTACATTAACTTACTGCTGTTTCCGCTACAAGATGCAATAGACTCATGAGTTTATATGTATCACTCAAATAAAATAACACTTCATTTTTCAAGCTCCAGTAAATCTATAGGGTGATACACAAGCACTAAACTATGAGTGCATTGCATCTTATAACAGAAACAGATGTAAGCTAATTAAGTTCATTACATAGGTTCTTATTCCCTTGTCATTTGTTTATTTTCTTATTACTCAACTGATGCTTTGTTCTGAAACACATATATTTTGTGTTCTAATACCAGATTATTATTCCTAAGCAAAATGATGATGATGATAATAATAATAATAACAATAATAATCCTTTCTACTAAAGGCACAAGGCCTGAAATTTTAGGGGAGGAGAATAGTTGATTCTATCGATCCCAGTGTTTCACTTAATTTATTGACCCCAAAAGATGAAAGACAAAGTTCGCCTGGGTGGAATTTGAACTCAGAATGTAAAGCCAGACAGTGCCGCTATGCATTATGCCTGGTGTGCTAACCATTCTGCTTGCTCGCCACCTTATACACATACATATATACATATTTGTATTTTTATTTATTTATTTACTTGCAAGCAAGAAGTTTTTTTTTCTCCCAACCATTTGGTTTTGGTTTCAGACCCACAACATGGTGCCACGTTGTGAGTCTTCTACTAACAGCCTAGGCTGGCCAAACCATTGTTTGTGTGGGGTTAGTAACTAGAAAGTGAAAGATGCCTGGTGTGTGTTGTGTGTGCATGTATGCATGCACTTGTGTGTGTTCCTTTATTTTTGTACTCTGTGAGAAGTCACTTGCTGTGTGTGGCTGTGTTGTCACTTGGCCTGTCAAAAAGTCACTCACTTTGCACTTTTGAAGAGATGTGAAAGCAGGTGAGGGCTAGCAACAGAAAGGACATCTTGCTATATGACAATGCTACCGTAATATATTCATCTAGTCTATTCTAGCATAGAAATAAGGATGAAGGATATACATGTATGAAAATATATGTATGCATATGCATGTATATATATATATATATATATACATATATATATATATATATATATATATATATATATATATATAAGCACACACACGTGTGTATATGTATGCCTCACCTATTCTTTATCTCCCACCATACCACACACCCATGAGACTATATATACATGTATATCCATGTGTGTCTGTGCGCGTGCACACACACACACACACATATACACATATACATTACATACACATAACCATACGCACAAATATCATAAAAGTTCAAACATTTATATTTATGTAAATCAATATTAGCTGATATACATATATTGAATTGTAATGTTTACATATGTATATCAATTTATGAACGCTTAGCTGACATGACATGTTTGGAAAATATACTTAGAATAAATATATACATTATGAAAAATAATGATTCTGAAGAGGAAAGAAAGACTTTGATACAGGCAATCAGTTTGTGCATTTGATGTTATTGCAACAACTTCTGCTTTCATATTGAATGCCAATATTCTTTCATAGAATAATTTTGGGGTGGATAAAGAACCAAAAGAAATAGAAAGGAGAAAGGATGAAAGATTTAGTGATAGATGTTTAAACATTAAATTTATTTATTTGCTAAAGTGAAAAGATATAGAATCTCTCTCTCTCTCACTCACTACCCCCCTTGTACATACAAACAAATATAAGCATATAAACACATATATGTATACAGTTATATATATATATATATATATATATATATATATATATATATATATATATATATATATATATATATATATATTTATGAATATACATATATATGAATATATGCACACATATATGAATGCATGTATATATACTTGTTCATTCATATAATTTCTATTTTGCTAGACTGGCTTTGGTTTGAAGTTTAGCAAAGGTGGAATTTCACAGCCTGATGCTCATCCTGTCACCAAACCTTACCTGTTTTTTTTTTTTTTTTTTTTTTTTTTTTTTTTTTTT
>NC_068985.1:82617268-82619849 GCF_001194135.2 Octopus bimaculoides
ATAAGGGATTTCTTTATTCCATTCCACAGGCATTCAAATGCCCTACAGTGATGTCACAATATCGACAACAAATGCCGATATCAGCATTATTTCACTTGAGCAGAGACAAACACGAAATATATACTCACACATATATTTACATGCATACTCATCATGTTCATCATCATCATCATCATCATCATGTCTAATCTCCATGCTTGCCTGGGTTAGATAAGAGTAAGTATGAGTAGAGTTTTCTATCCCCATATGCCCTCCCTGTTTCCAACCTGACTTTTTTCCCAGCAGAATAATCTGCCAGTCTATCAAGGTAACAGCCTGGTCATGTTTTATATGAGGAACTGGGAACAAATGGCACCTTATGAATGTGACCTTTGTTTTAACAAAGGTCACAGTTACATGTAGCATGTCAAGAAACCTGGAGATGTTTTATGGTGGACAGCCAGCAAAAAACATTATCTGATACTCATTGTCTACTAACTAGTGAAGGTAAGGGAAATACAAATTCATTCATACAAATACAGGTATACTCATAGATTCACTTACATTTCATGCCTACACATACATAGTGTTCATGATGGCTGTCCACTTGTGACCGAGGAAGACCATTGCCGACCTTCAGGAACATTGTGTGCTCTAGGACTAACTTATATTTTGCATTTGCGGCTCCGTTGGTGGCTAATGAGCCCTGCACTTGACAAGCATACATGACTACAAACATTGCAGACCAAGCTTTCCCCATTCACTATACGAGCCGTGCGCTTTCGTGCAGCTTGCTTAAGTTCTTCATGCTGGTTACGTGCTCTCTCAAAATTGTCGATCCCCTCCTTAACTTGCTTCCTCCATCTGTGGCGATGGCAGGCAGTGTTCTCCCAGTCAGTGTCCTGCCTATCACAGGCCTTTAATGAGGACTTGACATAGTGTTCATACATACATATATACACACTTGTCCATTTGTCCATCCATCTATCCGTTCATTCATTCATATGTATGTACATTCATATGTACATAGATACTTATGTATATACATATACACGCAGGACAATCTCTTTCAGTTTCTGTTAACTGAATCCAATCACAAACCCCCGTGCTATATTAGAAATCATTTGTGCAAGGTACCACACATTGGGCCTAAACCTGAAACCATGTGGTTGGGAACCAAACTTCTTAGTCTCACAGCTACACTTGTGCCTCCTCATCATCATCATCATTTAACATTCATATTCCTGTTTCACAGGGTTTGATGGGTCTGAGAACTGCATTACACTCCATTGTCTGCTTTAGCATGATTTCTGTTACTGGATGCCCTTCTTGTTGTTGGCTAATTTACAGAATGTACACATATATATGTGTGTATGTGTACAACTGGTTTCATTACTACTCTAATAATTTAGAGTGTGCTTCTTTTTGGATATATGAATTAACTCTTCGAAACGCCAGTGTTGAATGGTGGCAGCTGATGAAGGAGATGTTCTCTATGTGGCATGTGTGTTTTCTGTACTTGTTTATCATTTTGTCTACGTTTTGTTTGCAATATCCTGTACCCAGATATGCATCTATCTATACAGGTAGATGTGGGTATGTACATACATGTACGTATATATGCATATACTCATTTATTATTTGTATTATATATATATGTGTACATACATGTGTGTGTGTCTCTTTGTGCCTGTGTTTGTCCCCCACCACCACTTAACAATTGGTGTGTTCACATCCCCATAATTTAGCGGTTTGTCAAAAGAGACTGATAAAATAAGTACTTGGCTAATAAAGAAAAACAAG
Source organism: Octopus bimaculoides (assembly GCF_001194135.2). NCBI lineage: Eukaryota > Metazoa > Mollusca > Cephalopoda > Octopoda > Octopodidae > Octopus > Octopus bimaculoides. Next base: position 82,619,051 of record NC_068985.1, read on the forward strand.
TACTGAGGTTGATGCATTCAACTAAAAGATGCTTCAAGGCGGTGCTCCAGCATAGCTACAGACAAATGACCGAAACAAAAGATAAAAAGATATATTTGTTTGTTTATGTGTTAATATACACGGGAAGAGAACCAGAATAGATATTTATATATTATGAATCAAGTATGTATGAGAGTCTTTGTATATGCATATAAGGAATTATACATAAGTGTTGATATCTACCTACATGTGTGTGTATATATACATAAATATATGTTTGTATAGTCTATATATTTCCATTGGAATGTGAGCATATTTAGAGGTATTTATTTATTAACTTAGATATTTCATCATATTGTACTTTTGTTTCAGTTGTGTTCTTTTGTTTGCCTGATTTTTGTTGTCTTTTTTTAGTTTTGGCATCATTAGCTGTCTGGTGCTTTATAAAAATATTTTTCTAAATTTTGTCGATATTTGAGTGTTACATTTGAAAATAGAATATGCTAACTTTTGCATATGATGATTTTTATCTGAATGAAACATCTCTATTCAACTACATTTGTAAGTAATTTTGACATTGTATGTATTCTTGTCGCTATTTTATCAAGATGTTTTTTTTTTTTATATATAATTGGTTTTTATTTATGCTTACTTATTTATGTTTCTTTTTCTATTTTTCTTTATAATTTAGTTTTAATAATTTTTTCTGATCATTTCTGATGTGTTTATAGGTTTAATTCTGATTTTTTTTTATAACTTTGTCTACCATTCAACACTGGGTATGACAAAAACATATATATGTACATATATAATGTGTATA
>NC_068985.1:82622271-82623324 GCF_001194135.2 Octopus bimaculoides
CTCAAGGTCAACACGTGTGTGTGTGTGTGTGTGTGTGTGTGTGTGTTCACCAGATATATATGTGTGAGGATGTGCATGTGTTATTGGCTCTGTGTGTGTGTGGTGGTATTTTGCCCTTAGTAAGTCCTGGTGGAGCGAGTCTACTGTTAAAAGCCTTCAAGGTGGAGCCATCCCATCTTTGTCTTATATCAGAGATTACATTATATTGTGTAATATACTCAGAATTTATCAAGTTATTTGATTTGAGGGTCTATGCAAGTAGGGTTTCAACAACAAACTGTTTATATCAATAAATCACAGCTATCAAGACCAACATTCCTCCCTCTCTCACTCTTATGTTTCTCTATGTTTCTCTGCATGAGTGTTTCTCGTTCTCTGTCTGTATTTCACTATTCCTAAGTATGAAAGAGAGAAAAATATAGATCAAAAAGACACAAGAAAGCACGCAGAACAGTTTAACATCTCCTGAAAGTATTTTTTAATATGTCTTTTATTGACACTACTACTTTTTGCCAATACTACACCATTTCAACTTTCTGTCTTTCTCTATTCCTTTATTGACAGAGAGTAGGGTTTCTAAAAATAAATGTTATACAAACTTCTTCAAAGACAGTGAGTAGTAATATATATGATTTTGTGAGTGTTCATTTTTTAGCTTTCTGAATACAAGCAATGAAAGCTCTTGATTTCATGCTAATTAATGTTTGTGATAATGCGCAATCAAAATGAGACTTTTGCTAGCTAATGAGAGGAAAGCTTTCATGCATTAATATTGCTTGCTTTTGTTTTGAACTTCATACCAATTTGGTGGCTTGAAGAATTGCATGATTGTTTTCATGTAAAGAAATTGGTAATGTTGCCAGTGTTGGCTTCACCTAATCTAAATTAAGTTATATTCTACATTACAGAGTTGAATACTTTTCTTTTTATTACTACAAACATATGCTATGTATATATTTGTATATATGTACATGTGTGTGTGTGTATATGTGTGTGTGTGTGTGTGTATATATATATATTTTTACGTTTTTAATTTATATATATATATATATA
>NC_068985.1:82623835-82664320 GCF_001194135.2 Octopus bimaculoides
ATATATATATATATATATATACATATATATAAATTATTGTACATTTAAACACAAAGAGGTGAGCCTTAACAGGTTGCCTAACATACTAGAAAGAACAGTCAAAAAGTCCAAACCACAGTTAAGAGCGATTTTGAATGGTATGAAAAATAAAAATGTTTACAATGTTTTACAGCCGGACTTCAGGTTTCGAACTTTAATTAGCAAATAAAATAATTTGCAAGGCGAAGTTCTCATCAGTGGATATGCCAAAACATTAACATATAAATTAGAGACCAAATAACACGTGTCTCATCCTTATATATTATATATTATGATTTTTCAAATCCTCTGCACAAGCACAGATTCAACTGGCAGCAAATAAAAATTTCGATTAAACTTCAGAATTGCTAAAATATGAAAAATTTTTCTATTGACTTTGTATATATACTAGGCCACTGGTAGAAAAAATTTCTATAATTTTCCCTACCCTATATTAGTTTATATATATATATAGATGACCATCCTGAAATTTAGCATATATATATATTGTTATATTTGAGGATGGTCATCTTTTTCACAACAAATAAACACATACACTATGTATTCAATCTTCATTCATTTGTTATTGGTCTTATTTTATCTCATGTATCACACACCTGTGACCTCTTCAGCAACTCTTCCATCCTATTTTCCCTCCTGTTCTTCCTAGCCCCCCCCCCCCCACATATATACGTACATGTATATCTTTTACTTGTCTCAGTGACTGGACTGTGGCTTTGCTGGGAGACTGCCTTAAAGAGTTTAGTCAAACATCTCAACTCAAGTGTGTTGTAGTCTTATGAGTGGATTTGGTAGACAGAAACTGAAAGAAGACCATTGTATATATATATATATATATATATATATATGGGGGGGCTGTATTTAGGTGTGTGTGTCTTTGTGTTTGTGTTTCTCCACCCACCATCGCTTGACAACCGATATCGGTGTGTTTATGTCTCTGTAACCTAGCTGTTTGGCAAGAGAGACTGATAGAATAAGTACTAGGCTTACAAAGAATAAGTCCTGGGGTCAGTTAGTTCGACTTAACACCATTGAAGGTGGTGCTCCAGCATGGCTACAGTCGAATGATTAAAGCAAGTAAAAAGATTTTTTTAAATGTACTTACTTCTACTCTTTCTGTTTTTACTGCAATATGCCATATATATATATCTGTATAGATTCATACCACCACCACCACCACCACCACTTCATTCTTCTCTGAGTCTATCCCATAAGTAAAGCCAGACTTTAATTTAAACATGTTTTTAAATTTAATAATTTAATACACTTTGGGAATACATAGTCTACCTCTTTTTACTTCATCCTACTCTTACCACTTATCTTTCTTTAGTTTTTTCCTTTCCTTTTTCTTTTTCCATTTTCATTCCTGTCTGTCTGTCTTCCTGTCTTCCTCACACTCATTCTCTTTTCCTACTTTTCTCCTGCCTCTTACATCTCTCTCTCTCTTTCTCTTGGTTTATATCTTTTCCTTCCTTCTTTCTTTCTTCTTTTTTGTTTCTTTTTATCTCTTCACTTTTATACTCTCACCCTTTCTCACTCTGTTCCGACAATCTTATATGTTTCGCACACACATGCACACACACACACGCACACACACACACACACACGCACACACACACACACACACACACACACACACACACACACACTCTTCATCTCTTTCTGTATTGCTTTGCTTTTGAAAAAGTTCTAATCAGAAAATAAAAATTTAAAAATATTAAACCAAACAAAAAGGAACATTCAGTCATCATTTCAGTGTGATGTCATAAGATTCTGCATAATAGACTTTTGGAAACCATGAAATTGTGGAAGACAGAAACTTTTAAAAATCATATTTTCTGAATAAAATATTTTTTATTTATAAATTATAATTATTGTTTCTTTTCATTTTTTTTTGTTTTACTTTTATGCTTTTCTATCATAATACTTCAAAGAAAACTGAATCAATGAATAAATGTTATAAAGATTTTTCAAAATTGAATAAAATTAACACTTTTCTATGCAAATAAATGTTTATTTATATTTATCTGTAATATCTGCAAGTAAACATTTATGAGTTTGATGTTTGATGTCTTTGCGTCATTTTGTATGATGTCGTTCCATCAATGTATGTGTGTGTGTGTGTGTGCATGTGCACGCATGTGTGTGTGTGTATGTATGCATGTATATAAACACATATACCCTCATAGATACGCAGCATGCATGTTAGAGATAGATCATGCACAAGTCACATGTATCTTTATGCATACTGGCTCTCCCTTGTGGATGTACAAGATATCCACCTGGTACTGGATGCTTGTTCCTGATAAGTTTTAATGTGAAATGAAATGTTATATACTAGCAATCATGAACAGTTTGAAATCTGAATCAAAATCTAAATTTCAATCCAATTCCAATGTGAACTCTGTTCTATTGATAAATTCTGAACTAGAGTGGTCTCTGCTGATGCATTGTAAGATGTTTCATTAGATATTTTAAAATTGTCTTATATTGTCATGTTAATGACTAACAATAGAATTACATGATGTCACAAGAGTCCTGTGCATCTGTACTGGCCTTTGTAAAACAACTTTATTACTGTATTTTCTAGCATACAAGTCAATGAAGTATAAAGCATAAATATGTATGTAAATATTTGGACATCTTCACTATCTTTCCAAATCCTGCTGCATTTCACATGGAAATTTGGTGCTCCAAAGTAATCTTGATGTATAAGCTGACATGTTTTTTGGTTGTAAATTTTGATCTGAAAAATTCAACTCCTATATAAAAAAATACAGTATTCAACAAATTCTGGAGCACGGAAATACTTTATAATCCATAACTTAAAGGGTTCCATGTCCAATTCTAGATGTACTTCACTCTTCAGCAGTTGTTTACCTATGAAATTATTTTAACCACTTTTAATGATAAATGGTTAACTGTCCCATGACAAGCAGAGGATGAATATACAGGCCTACAAAAGCAGCTGTCTAAATTGTAACAAAATTAGGTGGGCTTTAAGACATCAAAATACCAGGAAAGAGTATGTCTTGATTTGAATAGAAAGTTGGAGAAAACCTTAAGAAAAGAAAAATAGGGAAAGAAAAAGAAGAAAAAAGAACCAGAAAAATACTTTGGCTATATTAAAGATAAACAATAACTTCATTTTATTGTAGCTTCTGTTGTTAATTAGTAAGTCTTTGTTTTCTTTATGAATTACTTTTTGACATTTTTTTCAAAATGTTCTTTCTGTAGTTATATGGAGAATGTAGTATTGGCTCTTCTGGCAATGTAGCTAAGAAGACCATCTCTCAACTATGTAGTTTAGTGTTCAGACTTCTGTATGGCATCTTGGGCAATGAATGCCTTGTGAGTGGATTTAATAAACAAATATTGAAAGACATCTATCATGTGCATTGTGTATCAGTGTCTCCCTGTCTTCACATTCTTTTCTACTCTAGGCACAAGGCCTGAAATTTTGGGATGGGGGCCAGTCGATTAGATCAACCCCAGTATGCAACTAGTACTTAATTTATTGACCCCGAAAGGATGAAAGGCAAAGTCAACCTCGGTAGAATTTGAACTCAGAACATATCCACATTGTACAATCTTTGTAAATGAGTGTAACGATCATAGAAACAGTGTCCTGTATTTTCAATCTTCTGTGAAAACATGTCTGGTCACTGAGGAAAATATTTTCCTTGAGAACTGACAAAAGTTTGTCACAGAGAATCTGCCTTAACAAATTTGGTCTGACCCATGCAGACATTGGAAAGGGATATCAAAATGAAGTGGAAGAGGGGACAGAAGAGGAGGGAGAGGAAGGAGAAGAGGATTGTTATATTAATTACTTGCTCTGGAGATCAGGGGAGTTCTGTGCTTGTACATATTGGTCTGTAATACAACAGTTTACCATTATTTTTAAAAGATAAATAAAGCTATATCATTAATTTGACAGCCCTTGAAGTGTTAAATTTGTCTATGACTGCATACTTGAAATTACAAATTACAACAGTAGAGTTGAATTCCGCATTGCATACTAATTAAAAGTTGTCAATTTTACAGCCAGTTGATAATGCAGTGTGTTAGCTATTTTCATATAAAGATTAAGTATGTTGGCCCCAAATACAATGCAGTGCTCATGGCAAGATATGAACTAGTAATATCTGAATCAATTGTCTAGTACCCTACCCACTTAATGCACTCTCTTAATTGTTATATCCCTGCATAAACCTGTGAAAGTTGAGTATGAAAGACTAGTTTATTTTTGGTTGATGCAAAACAAGCATCATGCAAATATAGTTATTATTATACATGAAATAACCAATAGACATCAAAATTTAATTATGGATAAATGAGATTACTCATCAGTGAAGAATACAAGCAAATTTCTGAAGTGTTTCATTTATTGTGTATTATAATTATATATTATAGTTATAATATTATAATTGCTTTAATATGCCTTTAGTGAAGTGGGAAATGTTCCTTGGAAGTGTGTTGGTGACTGAGTCCTTGAAGTATGTTCATGAGTGTGTAGCCTTTTGTCCCTCGACAGTCAATAAAATGAAATAACGATCAATGTTTGGGTTGATTTAATTGATTAAACTCAGTACTCCAAATTTGTACTTATATTTGAGATATTATTATTGAAGGTGGCAAGCTGGCAAAATCATTAGCATGCTGGGCAAAATGCTTAACAGCATTTTGTCTATCTTTATGTTCTGAGTTCAAATTCGACTTTGCCTTTCATCCTTTCAGGGTCAATAAAATGAGTACTAGGGGTCAATGTAATCGACTTACCCCCTCTTCTAAACTTGTTGGCCCTGTGCCAAAATTATCATTATTACCTCTGCCTTAGCTAAGGCGGAGGTATTGTTTTCAGTCATGTTTGTTTGTTTGCTTGTGGACAAGATATCTCAAGAACTGCTGGATGGATTCGGATGAATCATTCAGGGATGTTTGCCCTTGTAACTGCCACAAACTGATTAGATTTTGGGATCAATTCGGTACCAGACAAGGATTCTGGATTATTTGTTATATTTACTTTACATGATTACAATCTTACATTAACTTTCAAGTCTTTTTCAATTATCTCCCTTTAGGCTGTAACTATTTGAAAGGTGAATTTGTTAACTTTAGCATGTATTAGATAAGGATAAAGTATTTGTTATTGTTACTAAATTTTCTACAGCCACCTTCACATTCCATGACTACCATTGGGATTGATCAGGTACTGGACAAGGATTATTTTCCATCTTTTTAAACTTAATTTTTGAGAGCGGTCAGGTTCATTTTTAGTATTCTTGTTTATGTGAGCAGCTGAGTTTATTTCAGATATTCTCATTTTAAAAATCATCTCTGGTTAATTGTTGAGAGGACATTGATGATGACTTGGTAGAGGTTTGCACTCTCTGAGTGCGCTTGTTATTATTATTGAGTGAGAGAGCAGTGCATGCCATCAAAGTCACACTGGAGTAAAATATACGAAGCCCAGTATACCCATCATGACTACCCTTCTGATAAGAGTACACTAGGCACATGCTTCACAACCATATTTGCATGACATAGTGATCTCATATCAATATAAACAGTGCATGACCTTGCAGGTGGGGCCCAGTCAGAATTTTCTTCAGGTTGGAGGCTGTGGTTGAGGCTAATAGCGATTTTATTGAATAAATTTACTGTTTAGTATTTCAAGATATTTTCATGTAATTTTGGTAATATATCTGTTAAAATAAGATGTCAGCATTATTTTCATTTTTGTGTAATTTAGACAACAATATATCCACCGCACCCTGTATGTATACATACATACATACATACATACATATATATATATATATATATATATATATATATATGTGTGTGTGTGTGATGAGCTCCTTTCAGTTTCCATCTACCAAATCCACTCACATATCTTTGATCGGCCTGAGACTATAGTAGAAGATGCTCGCTCAAGGTGCCACACAGTGGGACTGAACCCGGGACCATGTTGTTGGGAAGCAAGCTTCTTACTACACACCCACATGGATTGTATTACAAAGATTTCCAAACTTTTAGAAATACTGACGTATGTTAAAGAATTGAAACCTTGTCTTTAGAACACATTAATCTTTATTACCTTTTTCTAACTGAAAGAGCAAGAATCCCAGGCATACAATCTTCCAGTACTGCTTAATCTGATGCTGTGAAAGACAGTTAAATTCTAGTGTTTTGCTTATTCGCATGAAACACAACATTCCCTGTGACTCTTATAATTTGAGTTGATGATAGGTTTTGTTAAGGTCCAGTACATTCAATTTTAATCCATTTGTATGTAAAACAATCACTGAGGAGTCTGCATGAGCATGTAGCTTAAAGTGGTGTAATCCCTACCACATCAGTAGTCCTTTTTGCAAAGTCAATCACTTGCTAAATACTGGGATCAAAAGAATCCCTTACCAGATTTGGATGCATTCAACTGTAAATAACTTTACATTGTACTGGCTATAGATATATGCTTGCTATTCTAAAAGGATATTGATCATGCAAACTTCCCTGGGGTAAAGGAAAGACCAAGGAAGGATTTACAGTATTATATTCTAAAGAGGATTTTAAAGGATTATTTATGATAATTAGAGGAAAATTTAAGAATATCTTATTGAACATGCAGTGGATGAAGGATTGTTTTCTTTTCTTTCTTTACTTTTTCTTCTACCTTTTAATTTCATGCAGTAAATCATAACGGTTGATTAATTGATATTATTTTTGGGTTGCATTCAAAGTTTATTTTTAACATATTCACAAAGAATCTGTTCTTCTGTGTTTTCTGGTCAAATAAATTTGTGCTTTTTTTGTCTTGTTCTTATTTTAGTTCTTATATTATAATATATTTTTTTAATTTTGATTTCTTGAAAAAAGAGATTAAGAAAAAAGAAAATATATATAACTTGTTTGTTTTCTTCATATTGGCAAGAACATTTTGTAGCAAACATTAATTGTTCATGTTCATAAGGATTTTTGTCTTGAATTTACATCCAGTCCATTCATGGGAAAGAGGCTTCAAATTTCAGAATAGGTTAAATATTGATACAATGTAGTTTACTATTAAATCCAATGAATTCTTCAAGCTTATTGTTGTTGTTGTTATTTATTATTGTTGTTGCTTTCAAAGCAGAAGTAAATCTGTAAACCAGGAATTTCAAATCAGAAACTCAATGATGATATGCTTTGAGAGGAGGAAAAAAAAAAGTAAGGAAAAAATTAATAAATAATAATAATAAACTGAACTGAAATGAGGTCTTCTCATGATTACTTTAATTATGACTGAAATATCTTAAGTAAAATGCAACACATCCTAACAAAAGATGGGGAAATGAAATTTGATTATGAAGTATAACATAATAGGGTTGGCATGTTTCTTCCTTTTATTGCTAAGTCAAGAATTCAGGTTTTGTATTGAAATATTCAAGGCCTGAATAAAACTCCAAAATAACTATTATCTCAAACCATTTATAGATTTCTACTCTTCCTCTTCTTGAGCAAAATCAAACCTGTCATTCTATCATTAATTGGTTGGTTTTAGTTCAATGAAACAGTGTATAATAGGATTAAATAAACAATAGCAAGTGAGAAAAAGAAAGAGATAGAGAGAGATAGTTAGGTTGTGTATGAGAGCAAGGAGAAGAGAGTGAGAGTGAGAGAGTGAGAAAGGGAAACTTAGAGTGGATAATGGTAGGCAGGAAGAGAGAAAAATGATAAAGAAGAAATTGAGAGTATTTGATAGAAGAATCTTCTAAAAGTAAGGGCTTTTATAAAATGAAAGTAGAGAGCCTAAGGCAAAGTCACTAGTAACATTTTTGTAAAAGTAAACTGCTGGGAGAAGACGCAATGAACTATAATTTTATTTTTGTATTTTATTTCAGTTGTTTTTTTTCTTTTTCTTTTAATTTTTCTTTTTATTTATAAAACAAATACATGTTTTTGACACTGATTTTGCCTGTCAGTTTAACACACTGCTATTCTGGAAACTTGTTATTAAAAAAAAAAAAAAGCAGCTTACTCTATTCCTAAATTTAACTACTACTGCTGCTGTTAATACTACTACTACTACTACTACTACTACTACTAGTGTTACTACTGCAACATTGACAGAAACATTAAAAAAAAAGAGACAGTAAGGTAATAAAATATAAATATAATAAGAAAAAAATTATCTTTGAGCGAAATCTTTTTAGGGTATGAAATTTTAATTTGAAGTTTATTAGCTTTAGATGATGTTACGTATCTAATTATGCCTTCTTTTATAGAACAGGGTCGTCATCTTACTAATTTACTCAGTGTTACTTTCTCTACTTGTGTTTAACAATGTAATTATGGAGTCATCCTAGTTTGCCAGAAGAATTACAAGTCATTATCATTGATGTCTTTCTGTTTTTAGTTTTTATTTTGTGTGTGTGTGTGTTTTTGTTTTTTTAATAATTTATTTTCTTTTACTCACCTAAACAAGGTAGCAACTTTTTGAACCTACTCACTCTCTGTACTTTGACCTTAAACTAACATTTCTTATTCATTTTTACCTTAATTTACCTGAACAATGTCTTGAAAGCTGTTATTGCACTGAAACTTTTATATACAATAGACAAAGTTCAATTCCATTTTTTTCACTGTACTTAAAGGATTAGATCATTCGGAATGAATAATTAAATAAAAACAAATGAATAAATAGATAAATAAATATGGTCTACATATTAGCTATGAACTTAAACAATGATGATGCAGAAGCCTGGTATTTTTATGTCCAATTCCTGTTCCTGTTGTATTAGTGAGGGGATGGTAAATATATTTCCTTCTGGTAGGGAAATTTACTCCCTACAAATCTGATATATAAGCCTTAATCTAATTCATTACTATGAAAAGCTGTAAATAAAACCTGGTTGACATTCAATAAGAGTTAATTATATTTAACTTATAAATGAACAAATGCAGTGTGTTTGACAGAACCATTAGCACACTGTTGCAAAATGCGTAGCTATATTTCATCCATTCTTATGTTCTGAGTCCAAATTCTCCCAAGATTGACTTTGCTGTTCATCCTTACAAAATCGATAAAATAAGTACCAGTTGAGCACCGGGGTCAATGCAATTGACTTCCTCCTCCGAAATTGCTCTCCTTGTGCCAAAAATTTGAAAACAAAATATCAATGAACAAATATGTGCGTGTGTGTATAGCTGCATGTGTTCATGCATGCGTGTGTGTGTGTGTTTGTGAATATATATGCTTGCATGTATTCCTTTGTGTCTTCCACACTGTTGATGACATCAGGTAACAATATATGCATGCATGCATATTTATTTAAAATTAAATTTTATAACCACTGGCCCTTAACAGAAGATGGATGCAGTCAACCAAATTAGTGGAATGTACAAAAACTTTAAACTGGATATTTAATACTGTTTAACTGACATGGGAAAAAAACATGTCTTTGAAAGTTAGTTCAACCAACAGAGGCAAGCACAAACAAGACACAAGACATGGACGCATATACACACATGCATACAGAAGGTAGCTTCAGTATCAAGAAAGGCGTGCCTGCTGTAAAACAATCAATGACCCAAATAATATAATAGGCAAGCATGGAAAAAATAACTGTAAAACATATGAGCATGTAACAAATTATATGTAACACATGCATCTTCTTCCTTTCATTTTAGACAAAGCTGTAAGCACCATAAGAATAATGTAGAACAGCTGATGATGGTGCCTTCATAAACTCAAATGAAACCATTGGAATAAATTTATTGTAATACCATCCTTTTCTACTATAGGCACAAGGCCTGAAATTTTGGAGGAGGGGTTATCAATTACATCAACTCCAGTGCCCAGCTATTACTTATTTTATCAACCCCAAAAGGACGAAAGGTAAAGTTGACCTTGGTAGCATTTGAACTCAGAATATAAAGACAGACTGTCAGCTTAGTAGAATTTTGTTTGGTGTGCTAACACTTCTGCCAACTTGCTACCTTAACCCATTGCCTCCCATAATTCTATTAACTGGAATTTTTTATGAAACTTTGATTTCTAGCATAAAACAGCCTTAGAAACACGCTGGAATGATCAAAATAACATTTCAAAATAACATTTTAAATAGAAATAAGCGAGATATTGGGTGAAAAATTAGCAAACCACATTTGAATATTAGAGAAATATACCTAGTAGATATAGCAAAAAGGTTATATATGTGTAAATATTGACAGATAATTACGAAATGTGTAATTTTTAAGCGATCTCATATGAGATCACTGGTAGGTAATGGGTTAGTAATAATAATCCTTTCTACTACAGGCACAAGACCTGAAATCTTGTGGGAGGGGTTAAGTCAATTACATCAACCCCAGTGTTTCACTAGTACTTAATTTATTGACCCCTAAAGGATGAAAGGCAAAGTCAACCACAGCAGAATTTGAACTCAGAACAAAAGATGATTTGGTAGCAATACTACTAAGCAGTTTGTCCAACTTGCTAATGATTCTGCCAGCTTATTGCTTTAATGATGATTATAGTGATGATGATAATACAGAAGAAAGAAGAATTTTTGGAAATATACAAAAATAATATAGTTTGAAAAATATTTTCATAATAATAAGAGTATAAGGTTGTGTAATGAATAAACAAACATTTTGAAGCTTTTATATTTATACAAATTGCGAAAAATATTATAACTAGGTAGAGCTTGCCACACACACACACACACACACACACACACACATTCTGCAAAGTGATGTTCTCTATAAATTGAACACAGGAAACCCATTCACACAAGCCTACAGAATCTGGATTTGTAGAAGCATTGAAAAGAAAGCCAAGATGGTAATCATTAGTTTTGTACATAAAAATCAAATATGATAAATGGGTAGAAATTAAAATGTAAAGGAGATATGATATGAATTATACTGATGAGAACCTGTTTTTTCTTTGTCAATTTTCAGCTAAAATCAAAAAGTTTAAGGTTTTAATATAATCGTTACTCATTCATGTGGTCATATGATGTCATGATATTTTTGCATGAATGCACATACACAAAGAAACACTAATACACACATATACTGCCTCTCTACACAAAATATTATAGTTCAACACTTCATGTCGACAGTTTGTTACGCATAACATGACTGAAAATGTAACTACAATCATATCAATTTAATTTCTTATGCTCTGAAACAGTTGGGTATAGCTACTGCTGTTGCTAATGCTTTCTTACATATTTCAGTCATTGGACTGTGGCCATGCTGGGGCACTACCTTGAAGGATTTTGTCAAACAAATCAACCACAGTACTCACTTTTCTGAAGCCAAATACTTATTCTGTCTGTCTCTTTTGCTGAACCACTAAGTCACAGGGCATAACCAAACCAACACTGATTTCAAATTGCACAAAAATACATGCATAAATAAACTATGTATGTATGTATATCTGTATATGTGTATATATATATGTGTGTGTGTGTGTGTACACACACAACTGAAAAAACCCCATCATATATATATATATATATATATATATATATATATATATATATATATATATATATATATATATATATATATATATATATATATATATATACACACAAATGATATATAAGTATATGCATGTATACATACATATATGTACATACCTACATCTACATGTATATATAGATGCATATTCGGGTACAGGACATTAGAAAAATGAACGGGAACATAAAAACAAAACAGACTTTGTTTACAGACAACAGAACGAACACATAGGAAACCAAACAAGCCACTTATGGAATTATTCCTTCATCAGCTGCCTCTATTCTAAAACTAGGCATTTCGAAGATAAGGCAGGACGCACTCTTAGAATAGTTTCTTCCTGAGTAGTGGATTAACCCACTAAACAGAGGATTCCAAGGTAGCAAACACAAACCAAGACAGAAATATATATGATGAGCTCCTTTCAGTTTCGATCTCAACTAAATACCCTCACAAGACTTAGGTCAGTCTGAGTCTTATAGTATAAGACATTTACGTAAGGTGCTGTAAAGTGGCACTGAAGCAAATACTACGTGTTTGAGAAGCAAGCTTCCTAATTACACAACCATGCCAGTGCCGATAATAATAATAATGATTTCTTCATTGGTCACAAGGGCTGAACACAAAACAAATAGGGACAGTACAACACATGAGACAAGTGGGATTTGGAATAATGTCGAGTATACAATAAATATCAGTAACAGTTAGCAAAAGAATTAAACAATAAAAATTCCCCAAAAGTGGGGAGTTCTTCTCAGGGACAATCAAGGAACTCCACGCATCCTGGTTACTCTGACTGTCAGCTGCATCTCAGCAAGTGCCCACTTATAATAATAATGATAATAATAATAATTTTCTTTTACTAAAGATGGAAAGCCTGAACATTCGAGGGAAGGTTTCAACTTATATTAACAACTCCAGAAAGATGGAAAGCTAAGTTGACCTTAGCTCAAAACATAAAGATGGATGAAATGTGCCTTAGCATTTTGTCTGGCATAATAATAATCTTTACTACTATAGGAACAACACATGAAACTTCGGAGGACAGGGCAGTTTATTACATTGACCCTTGTGTTGCTTTATTGGTACTTATTTTATTGACTCTGTGAGGAGGAAAGGCAAAGTTGACTTCAGTGGTGGTGGTGGTGGTGGTGGTGGTGGTACTACTACTACTACTACTACTACTACTACTAATACTAATAATAATAATTACGATCACTCAGAGAGTGCAAACTTCCGCCAAGGCAACACCAACGTCCTCTCAACGATTAGCCGGAAATGATTTTTAAAATGAGAATATCTTAAATAAACTTGACTGCTCTCACAAACAAGGATGCTAAAAATGAACCTGACTGCTCTCAAAAATTAAGTGAAAAAAAAAAAACAGGGAAAATAATCTAGAATCCTTCTCCGGTACTGGATTGATCCCAAAATCTAATCAGTTCATGCCAGTCATGAGGTTAAACATCCCTGAAAGTTTTGTCCGAATCCATCCAGCAGTTCTTCAGATATCTTGTCCACGGTCAAACAAACATAACTAAAAACAATACCTCCACCTTCACTAAAGTGGAGGTAATAATAATACCTGCCCCACTTACCACCACCACCACCACCACCACTACTACTACTACTGATGCAGTACCAGGCAGTGGCTTTCATGGCTTCTCATCTTAACTGATTGGAAGTGTTATCATATACATTGTTTTGTCTTGTTATAAAAGACAGGCTACAGCAAATATTCTGATTAGTACCACAGATTTGCTTGTCAATTTTTTAACCTTAACCAGTTGAGCATGTCCCATAGTGGCTGACGATATGTGAATCTCTGATCACGAACAGAAGTAGTAGGGAGCATCCATAGCCATGTGGTGAGAGGAATTCTTTGGGGCTTGGATAATTCACCTCTGGAAACATGGGTGTTTTATTCATCATCCTTAAACAACCCTTATTCAGGGAACTTTTGAGCGGAATGGGCTACTCAACCTGAAGAAAATTCTAACTTGGCCCCACCTGCAAGGTCAAGCACTGTTAATATTGATGTCGCACACATATGGTTGTGATGCATGTACCTGATGTACTCTTATCAGAAGGGTAGTCATGATGGGTATACTGGGCTTCTTATATTTTACCCCAGTGTGACTTTGATGGCATGCACTGCTCTCTCAGTCGATAAAAATAATAATAATAATCCTTTCTACTGTAGGCACAAGGCCTGAAATTTGCGGAAGGGGACTAGTCAATTACATCGACCCCAGTGTTTCACTGGTACTTAATTTATCAATCCTGAAAGGATGAAAGACAGAGTTGACCTTGGTAGCATTTGAACTCAGAATGTAGAGATGGATGAAATGCTGCTAAACATTTTGCCCAGCACACTAATGATTCTGCCAGCTCACTGCCTGACTAGTAATGATAATAATAACAATAATGATGATTTCAAATTTTGGCACAAAGCCAGTGAATTCAGGAGAGGCGTAATTCGATTATATCAATCCCAGTGTCCAACTAGTACTTATTTTATCAGACCCAAAAGAATGGAACGCAAAGTTGACTGCAGCAGAATTTGAACTCAGTACATAAAGACAGACAAAATGTCGCTAAGCATTTTGCCCAGCATGCTAATGATTCAGCTAACTCACTGCTTTACTAGTAATAATAATAATAATAATTTCTTATAAGGTCAAAGATCTAGCATATGGGACAAGCTATTATGTCATTCTTAGTACTTTACTGGTATTTTATTTTATTAACCCTGAAATGATGAAAGGTAGATTAACTTCAGTAGGACTTGAATAAATGTAGCAAGGCAGCATCGTATCCATGTGTTGAGAGGGATTCTTTTGGAGTTTGAATAAATATCATAACAATAGCAAAGTTTGAAGGAAACATTAGCCATTTTTCATACTTTCTAGGGTAAGTAAATAGGAAATAACAATTGCTACCCAAGGACAAAAATCGTGTTACACAGTCTTATCATCTTCATCAATTTAACATCCACTCTTTCCTGCATGCATAGATTAGAGCAGTGATCCTCAACAATTTTTTTGCCTATGGACCCCTTTGACTCTTATTTTCTCTTCTGGAACCCCATAGATTTTGGATATTTACAAAAATCCTGTTATATTTTTATACTTAAATATAGTTGGGAATGGTATACTCTTTACTCTTTTACTTGTTCAGTCATTTGACTGTGGCCATGCTGGAGCACCGCCTTTAGTCGAGCAAATCGACCCCAAGACTTATTCTTTGTAAGCCTAGTACTTATTCTATCAGTCTCTTTTGGCGAACCGCTAAGTTACAGGGACATAAACACACTAGCATCGGTTGTCAAGCAATGTTGGGGGGACAAACACAGAAACACAAACATACACACACATATATATATATACATATATACGACGGGCTTTCAGTTTCCGTCTACCAAATCCACTCACAAGGCTTTGGTTGGCCCGAGACTATAGTAGAAGACACTTTCCCAAGATGCCACCCAGTGGGATTAAACCTGGAACCAAGTGGTTGGTAAGCAAGCTAATTACCACACAGCCACTCCTGTGCCTATACAAAATTGTTTTAAATATTTTGTGTATTGTAGAAGTACAAACAATTTAATGCACATAATTTTTAACAACAAAATCTTATCTAGATCATCTAGGGTCAAATGGACCTCTGTTGAGAATCATTGAGTTATACTGTGTTTGTCAAAGGCAGATTTTCTATGTTTGGATGCTCTTCCAGTCACCAATGTGCATTTGTTTCCTAGCAATGTAATATTTCCCCATACATGTTTTCATGGAAGATTGGGAACAAATAATAGTGTTCGTATGATAGGGATACTCAGTTATAACTATCTTGCAATACCAAAACAAAAAGGAACAAACATACATAGACACACATATACACATACGTACATAAACACACACCACACACAAGCATACGCATGCCCACACACATATATATACACATACATACACAAACACACTACACACAAATGTATATACATTTACACTAACACATATATATACACAATAGGCCTCTTTTAGCTTCCATATTCCAAATCCACTCACAAGACTTTGGTTGGCCTGGAGCTCTACTAGAAGACACTTGCCCAAGGCATCACACAGTAGGACTGATCCTGAAACCATGTGGTTGGGAAGTGAACTTCTTAATCACACATAATACATACATACATACATACATGTCTGAATTTTTTTTATTTATATTTATATATATTTTATGTGTCATGATTATAAAGTGACAAGACTTGAATGTATATATTTCATAATTTGAAAATCTTCAATATTTTCATTTCTATTTTTGTTGAGTTTTTGTGTTCATTTAAAAGTTATTGTATTCTTTTATTTAATATCTTGAAATATTTAATATTATTATATATCAAACGCATGAATGCATATGTACGCACACACACACACACACACACACTTGGCTATATAGAAATGCAAGTGTATATATATATATATATATATATATATATATATATTCAAACACATATAGACATAAATATACATGTGCAAATATCCCAATTCACTTATCATTTATATCTATTATAGCATATTAGCTATTATGCCTCATGGTGATTTTATTCAATTATAGAATCCTTCATATTGCAATTAAATGGCATCTCGAAGATTATTTTCAATATTAGATAATAATTTTAAAGATCTTTTCAAAATTTTTTTGTTTGTTTTCAAAAAATTTTGAGTTTTAATTTTAATTTTTCAAAAAATATTTCTTACTTTTTTGTTGTTTTTTTTTAATACCTTGTGTAAGAACTTCCTCACATACAAAGAATCTATCACAAAAGCATGTCCTATCACTTGCACAGATATACAAACATAAATCTATATACATACAGAAAAGAAATGAGATTCTCACAAATCCAACATAATAACAAACATGACATATAGTTGTTTGTCTATTTTTATAACTTCTGATGTTTTATGAGATTTATCCTTGGTTGAATTTCATTTTCGTACATTGGAGCTCGTGCTTTTCTGGTGAAGTAATCTGATTAGGGAGTCAAATAATTAATATAAGTTTTGTTTTGTGTTTGACTTGAAGTAAAAGGATTTACTGTACAATGCTGGACGCTTGTGAAATGGTTTCACATTTTGTGTAGAAATTTTTATACTATGTGATTTTAAGTTAGCTTTGAACTGAGGAAATATCAGGGGGTAATGTAAAAATATATTACAACAAAAGAAGACATGTCAGTTGTTCACTGCAAGCCTACTGACTGATACATTCATTCATAAGGATCAAAAATAAATATGAACTACACACTAATATCACAAAAATAACACAACAAAACCATATTTTGAAAAGAAGAAAAAAAATTTAAATTAAAATAAAAATTTCATATGTGCATGAATGTGTGTGCATGTATACACCACTGTTTATAAAAATATATGTACACATATTTGTGTGTGTGTGTGTGTGTATCTAATTATTGTTTATTTATTATTTATTAAAGAAATGCTATAATAATAATAATAATAATAATAATAATAATAATAATAATAATGATAATAATAATAATAAAATGAATGATGAAATTAATAAGATTAGATAAGAGGAAAGAGGGGAAAAGATATTAACTTCCAATAAGCCTATGAAAGATTTCTTTTGCCGGTGGATATTCAAAGAAGTGTAAAGTTTAGATTTCAGCTATATGTCTTATACTTGCTTAGTCTTAGTTGCATTGACATTAGTGGATATATGACCGAGTTGCTAGAAAACAAACATGATAGAATTCTTAACTAAAATCAAATGGAATTAGAAGATTACTGTTCAGTTTTCTTGGAGTTTCTTAGAAAGAAAAAGATGTGTTCCTGGTTAGAGAGCTTTTCTTTTCTTTTATGTCTGATTGTAATTCTAAATGAAAATGAAAAGGCATTTTCATTTTGTACATATGTATGTACATAAATATATTTACATACATATACACACATGCTTGAATGCATACATACATGAATATATATATGTGTGTGTGTGTGTGTGTGTGTGTGTGTATATAGTATAAATATATGTGTGTATATATATATATATATAAAAATACACAAACACATTTACATTTATAAATATATTGTGCATATACATACACACATATAAACATACATATATAGATGTATAGATGGATATGTGTGCATATGTATGTACATGTTTGTACATATACACACATACATACAAATGCAGTATGTCTATCTATAGACACACACACACACACACACATTTGTACATATATATTATATATAAATATATATGTATTTATACACACATACACACACAGTTTCATTTATGTAATTATTAGTTATTTTGCATTTAATTTTAACAAAACATTATTATAACTCTACATTTCTTCCTTTACTTCCCCTCTCTGATCCACTTATTTTCTTTATTTCTCTCTCTGTGTTTCTCTCCCTCTGTCTCTCTCTGCCTGTATCTCTCCTTTAATTTCCCATTCTCCACACCTCCATACAGAAGAAACAAGGCTGTCATTTCTTAAGACAGTCAATCCTGGGATTTAACTATTTATCCCTGAAACAAACGTAAATTTATAGTATACGTTATTTCGAATGACCATTTCCGAAGCTGCAAAAGCAAAAATTAAAACACTGCATCAATAAATGAGAAGGAAGCTTCTATAGTCAACTACAAAGACGTCATCCTCATCAAGAACAACAACTGCAACAATAATACAACAATAGCAACAACAATAAATGAAAACCTCACCATTCAATCAATTTAATCCCACATCAATATATATACATTATAAATACGACGTGGGGATGTGTGGTTGTGTTTAAGTGTATATGAATTTTTATCTCCGAGTGAATATATTCATTTAGATGAAGTGTATGTATGTGTATGTGGATATGTAGATATGCGTATATGTCCACCTATGTATGTATAGTTAAGAAATGTTTGTGTGAGTAATGGATCAATCTGAAATAGTTTCTGTGTAGATATGATTGTGTTTATGTTTGTTATACTGGGTTAAGTAGGTAGGTGTATGTCAAAGTAATTTCACTTTATAAAAAGAAATAAATAGATAAATATAATAAATATAATAAAAATAAATATAATTCCACTGTCTTGGAATCGGTATGGACTTACTTTATTTTCATAATAAGCATTCAAGAATTTAAATCAGGTCTTACATTTATTTTCAGTTTATTTTTTTTGTATTGGTTTATTTTTGCTTTATATTGTTTGTTTAATTAAGTCATATGTTTGAAGTATGTTTTACCTTATTTCTTTTGTTTCCTTATTATCATTACTTTATTTATTTGTCTATTCGTTCATTGTTGTTATTTTGCTGTTATGTGTATTATACTGAGTGAACCAGTTCAAACTGCAGTTAGAATATTTTCCTATGAATAACAAATTTAAATATTTGACTGACTGTGATGAGGATTAATTCTTTGAGTAGAAAACTTCAGGATATAAACTTATTACTTTCTATGAATCCTGTCATATAGCATCTTTGATTATAATTGTTAGTTAATAATATATCTATGAGGTCTCCAATTATGATACCCTTCATTTTGTGAAAATGAAACAAAAGGTACTCCAGCAATAGAAAAATATTGATGAGAATCAGATACATTGATGATTCAGCAATTGAAATTATCTTCATCCAAAAAAATTCTTCTGATAAAAAGCAAAATTTCTAAGTAGAGATGATGGCTATCTGTTTGGCTATCTGCTCATCAAGTTTGAGTTTAATTTTACTGCAAGCATTTTGTTCTACATTTGGATACTGTTCACTTAATTCTATACATGTGAGTTTACCTAGCAAAAATTAATTGGAAGTATATCATATATATGAATGTTATTTACTATAGTATAGATTTTTATTTATTGTTGAAGGCATGGCTGTTAGTGCAAAGTATTGTTTCACAACCACATGGTTTTGAATTCCATTTCACTGAATGACACCTTGGACAGGTGTCTTTTGCTATAGCCTAGAGCTAACCATTACCTTTTTAGTGAATTTGATCGACAAAAGCAGTGCAGAGGTCCACCATATATATAATACATATGTATGCAAGGTGATGAGCTAGCAGAAACATTAGCATGCTGGGCAAGATGCTTAGTGGTATTTCATCTGCCTTTACATTCTGAATTTAAATTCCGCCGAGGTTGACTCTGCTTTTCATCCTTTCAGAGTCGATAAGTTAAGGACCAGTTGTGTACTGGGGTCGATCTAATTGACTGGCCCCCTTCCAAAAAACTTCCGACCTTGTGCCTAGATGAAAACACTTTACTATATTAGGTTACCAATAACTAGGACATTTATCTGTAACCTGACATAAAGATTTATTTATTTATCTATTTATTTATTAATAATGATTTCTTTATTGTAACCTGACATAATAAAATATTCCATGAATATCCAATGTGACTGAGCATCTATATACATCTATGTTTAGATGTGAAACAAATCAAGAGATTATTTATTATCTTCTATGGTAGAAAATACTAAAAAATAACTAGTGTCCCTATATTCTAACTATACATTGTCATCTACAAGAGATAAGTGACAAAGTGGGTGTAAGAAAGAGAGAAAGAATTACAATGAGGCAGAGAGTGAATGAGAGAACTGAAGAGAGAAACAGCAAGAAAGAAATTTAAGAGAAAATGAAATAGGCAAGCTAGGCTGGCAGGAGTTATCTCCCACTTGCTATAAATATCAGGTGCAAAAAAGAGCACTGAATAAACCAGCTGAAGGAGATATCTTCCTCGTGTTAAATGGCAGTGTCATCTCTTAGGGGACAGCCACATTAAAGTGGCCATAAGCAATACATTTTGGTTTGTATACTGCTTGAATTCTGAACAGAGATTTTCTAACAGACTAGTGTCCTAGTTAGAAAATCAGTGATTGTATGACACTGTGTTTTCTATATATTGTAAGCAAGGTAAACTGCTGCCATGCCAAGCAACAGGTACCCACCACCAAAGAGATACAATACAGATCAGAACCATGTGGTTTGGTGGTCTTGAAGCCTTAGTGGCAGGAGTTATCTCCTCCTTGCAATTGGGTGCATGAAGTGCACTGAATAAACCATCTGGAGATGTTTACCTGGGTTTGAATGGCAGTTTTGTCATCTCTTAGAGGATAGCCACATTAAAGTGGCTGTAAGCATTATATTCTTCTGTACCTCACACTAATGTTCCTGCTCTATAAGCATCCACTACAACCATTAGTTTTCTACTGTCTTTTTTCTTGTATCCTCCGTTTCACCTTGTGGTGACTTTGGTACAGGGATTTTTTTTCTTCGTGCATTATACTACAATAATTTTGGACATCAGTGCAAATTTCAGGAAAAAAGGTTCATTAAGGAACTGTGCCACTTTTTCAAGTTAAACAAATATGAATATCTTTAGGTATACATAAAATAGAAATATATAACATGAGTTTTATCAAATGGTAAATCTCAAAATACATTAGCTGTAACTTGTGAATGTTACCAGAAGATGGAAATAACAATTACAAGAGGAAATAATTATGAAGTGTGTCCTAAGGATATTGATATATAATAAGAAAGATTATTTGGAAAATTTTTGTTAACATCAACTTCTTTTATTAGCATGTCCTCTAGTCAAAATTGCAATCAAGTAAAGTTTCACATGATTTCATTATCAACAATGTGCTAAAACTTTTATGCTATTTCAGCACATCTTTATTTCACAGAAGTGTTTCAATAACATCACTGTGGTTAGTAATAAAAGGAGTAGTACATTAAACTATGTTAAAAGCAGTGAGTTGGTGGTGTCATTCAAGTCTTAGATAAAATGCTTTGTGATATCTTTCCTCACACACTATGCTCTGAGTTCAAATCTTAGTGAGGTCAACATCACTTTTCATTCTTTTGAGGTCACTGAAAAATAGTACCCATCTAGAGTGACAAATTATTAGAATTGTTAGAGTATTAAGCAGGATAATTTGTGGTCTCTATACTGGATCTGTACATTCTGAATTCAAATCCTGCTCCATCAGCAAAAAATGGATACTTCTGTTATGAGTTGTGATTCAGTAAATAATATCAGCAATCTGAGAAACCATGAAACCAATTTATTTGGCTCTTTAAGGATTCCAACTGCCACCATCACCACCACCTTTTAAACCAATTTAATTATCTTTTTTTATAGCACTTAATAATACTTCTTCATAGTAAATAAGGATAAGCAAGTCTCAACCATAAATATAGAGGAACAAAATTGATTATGAAGTATCCATGTAGTCATCCAGTCAGGTATTCTGCCACAAAGCGGACTTAACTATAGAATACTGCCTCAAAACATCTTGTCCAACCCATGCCAACATGAAAGAAGCAGATGTAAAAACGTCACCACCATCATCACCATCAACAACAACAACAACAGTAGTATCCTGTACTATTGCTGCAAGTGAGTTCTTATTGTTATTTTTTAGTGTCCAGATTAGCTTTGAGTGAGCAGACAAACCTACAGTTAAAAGCATTCTATCAATGAATATCTTGCCTTCTTTTACAAAACACAGAACATCAAGGACCACAATATCCAGTGTAACCTTCCTTTCTCAGACACTGAAGTATGATTTGAGGAAGACTGAACTACTTTTTCTAGCTGATTTTGTAACCATGTAGAAAATCCTTTGTTTGTTGCATATGTGTTGTATGTTATGGTTATCGTATGATTCATATCTCAAAATTAAAGTGAATATGTATAAAATTAGCAACAGCATTTCATACTGACATTTTCTCCAATATTAAATTGCATAAACAATTTTCATGTCAATTTTTTTCTTGCAAAGACAAAGAAAGGCAAAACTTGTAAAAGGATAGGGGAGAACTGTATTTTGTTCCAAGTGAATCTTTTATCACATCCTAATCAAACTATATGTCACATTTTTATGGCTTAAACTGCTTTCATAAGAAATCTATGCTTCTCATTAGCTTCCTCATCAAAATATGCCTGTATGCATTTATAATGAACATTTTGAAAAATCTTAGTTGATAAGTTTAGAAATTATGAGGTCTGAATCTTGTCTCAGTCAAGTATAATTGAAATTTTATAGCGTAATAAATGCTAGAGGAATAATTACTTTTTGAATAACAAGAATACATCATATGTAATCAAATTACTTTCAATATGACCGATTTTCATCAAAATGTGTGTGTGTGTGTGTGTGGTGAGCATGCATGTTTCTGGGTGTACATATGATATAGCTATTGTTTATTTTGTTTGGTCACTTCTAACACCTTTCACATTATGATAAATGTCGTGTTAGTTTTGCCAATGCATGAAATAATAGGGTCTCCTCTAGTGTTGTTCCTTTGAATTTTTCCAAGCAATCCCCCAAAATTTATGACATTCTCAGGTATTACATCCATATTCTTTATGTTAGTTTTGAATTCCTGCTGCAAAAGAAAGTAGGAGAAAATAGTGTTGAATTTCTCATGGGTTAACCAAATTTTAATTAATGTTTGTTTATTGATTTTGCATGTAAAGCAATATTTTAAGAAAATTATCTATAATTCATATTTTATATAATTAGTTAAACTATAGAAGTAAATAAATTTTTTTCTCAATACTCCCTGTAGTTCACTACTACAAGATGTGTTTATTAGTTTAGTCCTTAGTTAATCAAACCCCTGAACATTTTTTAAGTGGTCTCTTTTACTCTTTTACTTGTTTCAGTCATTTGACTGTGGCCATGCTGGAGCACCACCTTTAGTCGCAGAAATCGACCCCAAGACTTATTCTTTGTAAGCCTAGTACTTATTTTATCAGTCTCTTTTTCCGAACCGCTAAGTTATGGGGATGTAAACACACCAGCATCGGTTGTCAAGTGATGTTGGGGGACAAACACAGGCACACAAACTTATACACACACATACATACATATATATATGCATATATATATATATGACGGGCTTCTTTCAGTTTACATCTACCAAATCCACTCACAAGGCTTTGGTCGGCCTGAGGCTATATATAGTAGAAGACACTTGCCCAAGGTGCCACGCAGTGGGACTGAACCCAGAACCATGTGGTTGGTAAGTAAGCTACTTACCGCACAGCCACAACAAGTAATAACTCTTTTGATAGCAGCCTGGCTAAGATTACCATTGGTTGTTCTATGGCACAAACTTCCTGTTTTAAACTGATCCACATTAAAATCTTCTATCAAAAATTCATCTTAATTTTTTGCAAACACCAGTTTAATTTAGTAAAATAACAAAAGTTATTATTTCAAAAATTCATCAAAACAAAGGTAAAGTATTTAAACAGAAACATGGTAACAAAAAGGGTTAAATCATTAAATAACCTTGTAGTAAAAAAAATTAACATATAGAGGGTACTCAAAAATGCATTTACTTCTACACTTTTCATTTTGTGTCATTGCTGAGATTCTGCTCCACTATGGTTCTTACTTCATCATTTGATACCAACCTGGCTGAAACTGCCTCTGGCCCTGTTGTACAAATGTCATGCTTTCAAAAGTTCTTATTTAAAATCTCCCACCAAACCTTAGTCACAATTCATGCTCCTAACACTAGCTTATATTTAAAATTAATTGAAAGAAACATAGAGCATCTCAAAAGAAATATGGTAACCATGGTCTATTGTTATGTCTTAATTTATTTCTAGAATATTTTATATGGTCAATAAAATTCTTTTGTTTTGTGGTGATAAGAATGTCCTTCTGTGCTCTGAGTTCAATTTCCACCAAATCCAATCTTGCTTTTCAGCCTTTCAGGGTCAATAAACAATGTATGATGATGATGATGCTAGTTTTTTTCCTTGAACCATGGATATGGACCTACCATTGCTAAAATGAAGTCCAAAATGTTTTGTCTACGATTGCAACAACTTAGAAAACAATTACTGCAATGATAGCTATTTCATCCATGCAAATACAGAAAAATGGATAAAAAACCCCCAGAAAAATAGATGAAAAACAGAAAAACAAACAAACATTACAAATACAGTTAATACACACTAAAATAACCTATGTTAAATAATGTTAATTGTAATCTTATTAGGCAATGGTTTCAATCTCCAGACTAAGTGGTACATTGGATCATTGAGCAAGGGATTTTATTTCACCTTGCTTCTATCTGCTTGGCTGAAAATAAATATAAGCATCTGTTGTGGGTTAACTCTAAAATGGACTGATATCCTGTTCAGTGAATCTTGTACTCTCAGTCTTCTAAATTCCCCAGAAACTGTCATAAACTCCAGCCAAGTAAGCCACTAAGCCGATGACAGACTAACTTTTATAATAATAATAACTGAATAACACAGATAAATGTAGATAGATATCCAGTTGCATAAACTTAATAATAGCCAAGAGCATCATTCACTTCTGAAAGTGCTTTGAAAAAGAAAGCGTTTCTTAACCTGTTTTCCCGTAAACTTGAATGTTTCCATAACATCTAAGATGACAATAAAGTTTAATTATTTATAGTTGTATTGGCTAGTGGTTGTGTTGATGACAAATAATCTCTGTCAGTAATGATTCTTATAAATTCTTACTATAGGAAGAAGTAGAGACTTTGTTGCATGCATAAGCAGATAGTTGTGAAGTTTCATATGCAAGCATATAGTTATGGATTCAATCTCACTAAGCAGCACTTTGAATGTGATTTTTTTCTTCCTCCCAAATCCCTATAGCAAACAAGCTTTGTAAGTGAAATTAGGTAGACATATACCAGCTCCTTTGGGCTACAGTTTTATGAAAGAGCACAACATCATTAATGGAATTTGATATGAAAAAATGTATTTTCTGATATGAAATCAAGAATGATATATAAACATTCCCATCCTCAGGGTTAAGGGTTGGGCATGGGGGTGAGAGTTTCCATTTACAAATGGGTTGTATCTGGAACCTTCCTTCCAAATTGATATGCTGTTGAGGTGAATTTCGTTAGTCTTTGCCTTTTCACTGATACTTAATGCACTGAGGGTTTACACTCAGAGGTTTCCTTCTCCTAGTCTGGTTGCTTTCCACTAATACCTCCATTGTAACTGTAGACACTGTACTGGCATCTCCTAAGGGACATGCTTTAACAAAAGTTAAAATGTTTCCCTCCCAGTGGTCCAACAGCAGGCCAGCCACCTACCTGGAATTTTAAAGTTCCCATGTTATTGCTAACTGATCGTTGACCCCAGGCTAAACCCATACGATTTTTTCACAGGTATTATTTTTGTCCTGCAGGGTTCATACCAAACCCTTTCGTCCAGTTTAGTTGCTGACAGCCCAAAGAGGCAACACGTTCTACCAGACTACTTATTGTTTTAAAATCTTGGCACAAGGCCAGCAATCCCCAGAATTCAACTGGTACTTATTTTATCGACCCTGAAAGAAAGAAAGGCAAAGTTGACCTTGGCAAAATTTTAACTCACACCGTAAAGGCAGACTACTTATTATTAGTAGGTTTCCTGAGCAGCTTGACATTAAGTCTTAGATGCATATGGCAGCTGATCCTAGGAAGATTATTTTTACTTTTTATAGTTCAACCCATGCTAGCATGGAAGACAATAATTAAAATGCATGATTATGACTTCTGAGGTTGATAAAATAAGTAGCAATTAAGTACTAAATGATTAATATAATTAATTGCTTTTTTGCCCAAATTCTTAGATCTGTGCTTCTGTTAAGATATCAGTATTATCACTATTATTAGGACAGTGAGCAGGTGGGATTGTTAGCTCACCAGACATACTGTGTTTAAATTCTGTCATGGTTGACTTCGTATTTCATCCTTTCAAGGTTGATAAAATAAGTACCAGTTGTGCACTTAGGTTGATGTAATCAACTTACTCCCTCTTCTGAAATTGCTGGCCTTGTACCAGAATTTGAGACAAATATTTTGACTATTATTAGTTTTTACAATATGAAATAACTTGCCCTTAAAGTTGGCATCCAATTGTAGATGCCTTTCTAGAAATTTACAGTCTTTATTTCCAGAAATAAACTTGCTGCAATTTCCAGAAATTTACAGCCATAATTTGCAAAACATTTATTGAAAAAATGCAAAATACTTTCCATTCTCAATTTTATTTTTAGTAAATCTTTTAGTTATTTTTGTTTTAAATTATATTTATTAAATTCTTCTTGCCCCTTTCATCATATTTTCAACCAATTATATTTTTTAGTCCTTCAGCAAATTCACTTTCTTTGATGGTAGACAACATGTGTTTCATCCATTAATTGGTATTGCTATTGACCCCATGTCATATTGCTTTGTGACCATGTATCTTATTCTATGAATCAAGTTATTAACAATGAAATAAGCAGCTATCAATAAATTTAAATATACCGATCACTAAGTGGTACATTTATTAGTATTATGTTCACACAGATTCATTAAGATGTGACAGTCTGTGTTTTCTCAACCAAACATGGATGCTAATTCAGAGATCTATTACTAATAAGATGCGAATATCATTTTTTAAAATTATTACTGTAGCCCCAAATGTTGAGGTTTTCCTACAAAAAATATAAAAATGAATAATGATTATTTTTGTCCCCATGTAAATTCAGTCAAGCATAGAAGTTTAGTGAGGAGTTCATAATATAGTTTGAATTTAGTAGCTTTCTCTGTATATTAGATTTTTTTTTTTTTGTGTTGTATATTTTATCTTTCTTCAAATGTTTCTTTAATGCAAAAAAGAATCAGGGGTTTTCTTTGAAGGAAAAAAAAGTAATAATAAATAGGAAAGACTTTCCACTGAAATTTCAAAGGGAACATAAAAAAGAACAATGACATACAAACTCAAATAATTTGTTTTTTTTTCTTTCATCTTATTGTTCAATTCATTGCAATATATTTTATTATTTTAATTATATTGGAAATGGTAGCTATACTATTGCTTGTTTTTGCACTAGTCTGAGACTAAGATGAGGCACTCTAGCTTTATTTATGAAATTATAATGAGCAAAAATAAAATAAGATTAATTTCTATCATTCTTTCTCTCTATCTTTAGTTTTTCTTTATTATTAATTTATCATTATTTTGCATTTTTATATTTTAGCTTTTTATTAAATTTTGTAACTATACCCTGAAGAAGATGTTATTCTCTCTCCCTCTCCTCTCCCCTCTCTCTCTCTCTCTCTCTCCTGTACATTTACATTTACAAAGTATGTCAAACTAAATTAGGCCACAGTTTGGTATCAATATTCTGAAAATTACTTTTTCACTTTGATCATTGGTTCAAGACTTGCAAATTGATGGCAAGAGGTTACGTGATAAAAAGATAATTAACAAACTTAGTCCTCGGAGAATGCAGTACACATTTGTAAAGACTAAATTGCAACTTTCGATTTTTAATTGGTAGACCTTTTTACTAAGTAGATTGGAGTTAGTCTCTCTCTCTCTCTTTATTTATTTTTTTGTTCAATAAAAATGCCATAAACCTTCACAAATCTAATGTGTTTAGTAGAAGACAAGGGGGTGGAAGAAATTTTATCTATACTATTTTCAAAAATGAATGAATAAGTACATACATAATTAATATTCCTACTTTCAAAAATATCAAACATCAAAGACATGACCCTAAAGTTGCAATATAATGCTAAAACAGAAAATTAGATTTTTCTCACTCACTAACTTGTTAAAAATAACGTTTTTTGGTTTGTTTGTTTGTTTGTTTTTAAATCACTTTTGTGATGATTCAAGAATGTGCTATATCATCTTAAATGGACAATATCTAAAAAGAAACATTAGTAAACTGATTTTAATTTAGTTACTCCTGTTAAATATTGCTTTGTCTGCAATTATGTTCCAGCTTTGCTTACTTTAAGGGTCAAATTTTGTTGCATAGGTGAGAAAAGTAATATTATTATTGATTCAGTATTATCTATATGATTGAAAGTTTTTATAATCATGATGACAAAACCAAAAACAAAAAAAAAAAGAAACAAAAAAAAAAAGAAAGCAGATGAAAATAACACATTTTTCTAATAAATAGGCTAGAATTACAAAGCTCACATAAAAAAATAAAACTGTTAATTTTCTTATACTTTCCTGAAGTTAAATGACATTTTTATGGATACTATGATAACATTTTGACTGCACAATGATTAATTAATGTCATAGTGTTTTACAATAGATATACAATATTTTTTCTTATTGGTTACGCATTATATATTCAATGTTGACTTCTTCTAGGGGTTATACTTTGGTCAGGTGAATGTATATCTTAATATGTGGCATATAGGCCATTTGCTGCAGATGGAGTTTCTGAAAAGTGGTCATTGTTGTCATTATCATTGTCATCACTGCTGATGCTGCTGTCACTGCTGTCACTGCTGCCATCATTTTTACATCTGTATTTGTTTTGTTTAGTTTTGCTTTTGTTTTATTTTCTAATACCAGCGTGGATTAGACATGATTTGTTGAGGCAGAATTCCACAACTGGATGCCCTTCCTGATACAAAACTTTACTTGATTTTTCCTATTAAGATATTGTTTTATTTTTATTTCTTTGGAATTCATATGCTAAAACTGAAGAACCCACCAAGCTATGGAACATATTGATTATTGGTAAAATGTCCCCCTTTGTTCAAATAATGCCTCTGTGGCAACACATCCATGCGTGCACATGCACATACACACACACACACACACATGCACAAGCTTCTGTGTCTATTAAGTTTCACTCACTAGGAATTATTCAACTTGAGGTTATAGTAGAGACACTTGCCTAAGGTGCCACGCTGTGGGATGGAACCAGAAAACATATAGTATCTATGCAAACTGTGTCACCACAGAGCCATGTGTATGTATATTTGAAAATTTGCAATTTTTTTCTCCTCTGTACAATTTGTTCCCCATCTAACTTCCTTCTCAATTGCATATTTTTCACTGGCCAAAACTTGATCTACAAAATGGCATTCTGCCAGTTACTGAAATATTTCCATGCTATTATCTGAAATTCACCTACTCATTCATTAAACTCACTGATGCTAGCATAATCTTTTTTGTTCTAAGTAATTTGGTAATTGGTTCAGTGAAGAAGATTGTAGGCTGACGTCCTTCACTCTGCTTGGAGATGGAGTTAATTTACCCTGAGGCCTATTCACCTTTATATCCATGGAGGCCAACTTTGTCTTTCATCTCTCTGGGTTTGACAAAATAAAGCACAGGTGTGGTTGTGTGGTAAGAATTTGCTTCTCAACCACTTCGTTCCAGGTTCAGTCCCGCTGTATTTGGGCAAGTGTTTTCTATTATAGCTTCACGCAGCTAGTCTTGTGAGTGTATTTGGAAGATAGAAACTGAAAGAAGCTCATCTTATATATATACATATATATATATATATATTATATTATATATGTAACTGGCACCTGTACCAGTGGTATATAAAAAAACACCCACTACTAATGCCAACCACTCTGGGAGTGGTTGGCTTTAGGAAGGGTATTCAGCCATAGAAGCATTGCCAAATCAGAGTGGAACTTGGTGCAGCTCCTCAGCTTATCAGTTTTCAGTCAATCCGTCCAACCCGTGCCATCATGGAAAATGGACGTTAAATGAGGATGATGGTGTGTGTATTCATGTTTGTGTTTGTCTCCCACTGGTGTTGGTGTGTTTACACCCTGTAACTTAGGAATTTAGCCAAAAACACTGATAGAATAAGTACCAGACTTAAGAATATAAGTATTGAGATTGATTCATTTGACTAAAATTCTTCAAGGTGACGCCTTAGCACGGCCACAGTCTAATGACTAAAACAAGTGAAAAATAAAAGGAAAAAGAAAAATACAGGGCTTGATGTATTAGTTTTAACCAACATTCTCACTTTAAATTTCTGGCCCTGTGTATAAATTAATTGCAACCAACACATTAAGAACTATTAATAAATTGCAACAATCTCATGAGTCACCAAAGTGGGAGCTTCTCAGCTGTTGTTCGACTCGCTAGAAATAGCAATAAAATTTCCCTTAAACCAAATCTTAAAAAAACAGAAAGGAGACAAAACACACTGATTAACTTATTCCTAGAATATTTTTGATTTCAGGTTTGCTTAGTTAGAGTTGATCTGGGGTTAAAAAACAATAACAATAAACGTCACCATGGTACAGTTTCCATCACCATCAACCTCCATCACAACCAAATACCAAGCTCTCAGCTTACTACCAACACACCACCACCACCAACACCTTTATGATAGAATCCATCCCAATTAACACCATCTGTGTCATCTTAACATTAATGTTATCCATCTGTAATAAGGTGGCAAGCTGGCAGAATCGTTACACACCAGGTAAAATGTTTAGCAGCATTTTGTCCATCTTTACATTCTGAGTTCAAATTCTGCCAAGATCGACTTTACCTTCCATTTTTTGGGGATCGATAAAATAAGTACCATTTGATGTTATTAACTTACCCGCTACCCCTAAATTGCTCCACTTGTGCCAAAATTAACAAAAATCAATATTCTTTTCTACTCTAGGCACAAGGCCTGAAATTTTTGGGGCGGGGTCCTGTCGATAAGATTGACTCCAGTACACAACTGGTACCTTATTTATCGACCCTGGAAGGATAAGTCGACCTCAGTGGAATTTGAACTCAGATCGTAAAGGCAGATGAAATACTACTAAGTATTTCACCCAGCATGCTAACATTTCTGCTACCTTGCCACCTTCTTTTAAAAAAATCAATATTATCAACATCATTAAAACTGTGACTGCCATTCTCTCCCCAAACACTATTATCATTATCATACCATCTATAGTATTGTTACTAACAACATTCCAAACATCACCACTACCATCAACAACAACAACACATGAAGATCATCTCAATCCCCTCCATTTTATGTATGGATGCTTCCAGAAGCATATCGTTTTTCTTATGAGGTGATGGTACTGGCTGTTTGCTCACCCAGTCTTCATATCTGGAGAAAAGGATGCTATCTTTGGTCTGACTCCAGGACACCCTAGTCACACTACAACATAACTGATTCAGAGAGAGGGAGAGAGAAATTGATTCTAGTACTTGAATGGTACTTTACTTATCGGCCCCCACTAAGGAGGATATCCGGTGAAGTTTTCCCTTGCAGGATTTGAATCTGAAGATATCAAAGGCACTGAAACAACAACCATCTATACATGCATAAATGCATCTTTAATTCTTTATTTTCTTTGTATTTCCTTTAATGACTTCTTATTTGTGATTTAAAGATAATGAAGCAGTTATCCAGACTTGTTTACAATAAGATTCCAACTGAAATCTGAGGTGATGCTGCAAATTGAGCAGGCTTTCAATATATAGAAAATATCAGGGATCAAATTCTTAATCTTGATTTTTTGTTTGTTTGGTTATTTGTTGCTGTTTCTTTTTAAATTAATCTTTTATCTTTTACTTGTTTGAGTCATTAGACTGTGGCCATGCTGGGGCATTACCTTCAATTTTGAGTTGAATGAATCGACCCCAGTACTTATTTTTTTGTTAAACCTGGTCCTTATTCTATCGATCTCTTTTGTCAAGCTGATAAATTATGGGGGCATAAACACACCAACACCAGTTGTCAAGGTGTGGTGGGAGAGAAACACAGATACAAAGACAAATGCACATAGATACATTTATATAGATATATATATAAGATAGACATCTTTTAGTTTCTGTCTACCAAATCCACTCACAAGGCTTTGGTCAGCCTGAGGCTATAGTAGAAGACTCTTGTCCATAGTGTCATGCAGTGGGACTGAACTCAGAGCCATGTGGATGGGAAGCAAGCTTCTTACCACACAACTACACCTGCACCTATATGGTACTGATTTCAATTATATTTTCTATTTCATTACATCAGGTTGTGCACCTGTACATTCTGATTGTCTAAGTCTGCTTTGCTAAGACTGATGTCAATGTTACTTTCTGGTTTTGTGTTATTGTAAGTAGGAAGGTTATAAAGGAATGTAAACAATTGCTTCAGCAATGCAAATGTCCATATTTA
Source organism: Octopus bimaculoides (assembly GCF_001194135.2). Lineage (NCBI taxonomy): Eukaryota > Metazoa > Mollusca > Cephalopoda > Octopoda > Octopodidae > Octopus > Octopus bimaculoides. The sequence goes on from NC_068985.1 coordinate 82,656,363, forward strand.
CATTTTCTTTCATCTTTTACTTGTTTCAGTCATTGGCCTGTGGCCATGCTGGGACACCGGCTTGAAGGGTTTAGTCAAACAAATTGACCACAGTACTTATTTTTTTAAAGTCTGGTACTTATTGTATCCGTCCCATTTGCTGAAATGCTAAGTTGCAGGGATGTTAACAAACCGACACCAGTTGTCAAGTGGTGAGTGGAGACATGCACATTATGCAATGGTTCTTACACATATTTTGTCTACCAAATTCACTCAGTCAGTATTGGTTGGCTCTGGGGCTACAGTAGATGACAACTAGCCCAAGGTGCTGTGCTGTAAGACTGAACCAAAAGCCATGTGGTTGCAAAACAAGCTTCTTAGCCTCACAGCCAAGTGAATTAGATGAAAAATTACATTTAAAGATATCCATATTGAATTCTCCTTAAGGTGGTTGTTCCATCAGAAAAGGAGGCCGACAAAACACAAGTATATACAACAGACTTCTTTCAATTTCCATCAACTAAATCCACTTGCAGGATATCAGTCACCCTAGGCTATAAGAGAAGATACTTGTTTGTGGTACAACACAGTGGGACTGAACTTGAAATTACATAATCACATGTTTGGCAAGTTAACTGCTTAACCACTCCTCTACACCTGGACCTATATTCTTAGTTTTATATATGTGTGCGTGAGTGTGTGTGTATGTGTATATTGTATGTGTGTGTGTATATATATATATATATATATATATGTGTATGTATGTATGTATACACATACATATGCATCTACTTACATCTCTCTCTCTCTCTCTCTCTCTCTCTATATATATATATATATATATATATATATATACACACACACACTTATACATCCACCTATATATACACAGTTATTCATTACAAGCAATAAATGATTAAGTGAAAGGTAACAGTTTCTGTATGTTTTTGAATGGCTAAAATGAGCTTTCCACACTGTAATTGCTTTAGTTTCAACGTACAGTCTCAGATCAAATCATCTGACATGCAAGTACAACTTCAATACGTACATATTTACATACATACATGTATATGTACATGCATAATTATATACTACATATCTGCACATATATATATATATGCACACATGTATGTGTATGTATTTATAATATATATATATGTGTGTATGTATAAATGTAAGCATATATGTGTGTGTATATGTATATATATATATATATATATATATATATATATATATATATATATATATATGCAGACATACAGGTATGAATGTGCATGTGTGTATATATATATTATATATATACATATATTTACACATATATATTTCATGCACGCATATATACACATACATGCATGCACACACATATATATATATGCATGTGTAATTGTAAATATATATGGATGCATGTGTGTATGCATATGTGTGTGTGCGTGTGTATATGCACACACACCATTTTCTAAAGAAAAATGACAAAGAAACAAACATTGAATAGGATTTTTAAAAAATAAAATAAAGAAACATAAGACTAAACAAAATAGAATAAAAAAAAAAATTTGCAAATTTCAAAAATGTAAACATCAACAGCGTAAAAAAATCAAATTTGCAAATTTGCAAGTTTGTTCAATGCTGAAATAAAATATAAAACAAATTATCTACATATATGCTAACATTTTACTTATTTTTTGCCTATCTAATACAACTAATTAGTTTATATACTGCTTGACATGATGCTGTATCGATGTCAGGGATTTTTATTTTCAATCTTGCTTTAATGTTTCTTCTTTCTAGGGAGAAAAATTCACAAAAGCAACAACAATATAGGAAAAACACTTCCGTTGTTTTCAATTTACATCCTGTTCCCTTGCCAAATTGTGATCCGTTTATGTATGCCTTTATTACTTATTTATTTGCATATTTATTTATTTACAAATTTGTTTACTTATTCATTTATCTATTTATCTATATATTTTATCTATTAGTTTCTCTTTATTTCTTTTTGTTTCTATTGCTTGCTTGTTTGTTCAATTTTTTTTTATATTGTTCCAGCTTTTCTTCTTTTTCTCTTTATTTTTATAGTTATTGTTGTTATTGTTTTTATTTTCATTTTCTGCACTTGTGTCAAATAAAGACACCATTATCATTACCATGATTGTTATTATTATATAGATGGGTTTTTTTTTTGTTTGGTTGATTTTTCCATATTATGATGTGTGTATTTGTACATATATGTGTCTATGCTTGTATATGTGCATATACGTCTCTGTGTGTCTTTCTTTCAGGTGTATTTATGCATATAATATTATATAATATTGAATTCTGCTGTATTGTAATATGGCTTCTTAGGTACTCCTATTTTATATAATTTATTATTGAGTGAGAGAGTGGTGCATGCCATCAAAGTGACACTGGGGTAAAATATATGAAGCCTTGTATACCCATCGTGACTATCCATCTGATAAGGGTACACCAGGCACATGCATCAGAATCATATGTGCACAACATGGTGACCTCATATCAAGATAAACAGCATATGATCTTGCAGGTGGGGGCCCAGTTAGAATTTTCTTCAGGTTGAGTAGCCCATCCCACTCAAAAGGTCCCTGAATAAAGTTTGTTTAAGGATGATGAATAAAACACCCATGTTTCCAGAGGTGAATTATCCAAGCCCCAAAGAATTCCTCTTGACACATGGCTATGAAGCTCCTCCACTACTTCTGCTCATTATCAGAGATGTACATATCATCAGCCATGAAAGGACTTGCTCAGCTGGTTAAGGTCATACAACTGACAAGCAAATCTGTGGTATTGAGTAGAGTATATGGTGTTGTCCATCTTTTATACTAAGACAAAATGTGTACATGATAACACTTCCAATCAGTTAAGATGAGAAGCCACGAGAAGCCACTGTCTGGTACTGATCTGGCCAAGTGCATGCAAAGTGACGAAACCATTCTGCATGCCCTCATTCAGTGTCTGGGCATTGCTGATTTGTGGGGTCATGTTGAACAGCTGCTGTCATGTGTGGGACAGATCTGTCTGTCGGCCAAGTCTGTAGTGATAATTGCAATGGCACCCTCCTTCAATCAGGCAGGTGAGGCAGTTTACCTTTGCCTGGTGGTATGGCAAAAGAGGTTGTTTGCTGGACAAGGCTGAAAGGCATGAGGACAGATAGATTCGTCTTTGGTAGAGCTCTCATTGACTTCTGCAAGTTTCACTTGAAAAGGAGAGTGGAAAGGGAAGTGCTGTCCTCGAGTGAGTTTATTGAAAGGTGGGTGAAAGTTGTAAAAATGACAAGAGTGGATGGTACCTCTCTAGGTGTAAACCTGTGATTCAGAGAGAAGGAATTGGAGAGCGCATTTGCTCTTAGGGTCTCAGGGAAATCTTGGACAGTGGGGTTCAGTCCATTATTACATTCTTATTTCTTTATTGCCCACAAGGGGCTAAACATAGAGGGGACAAACAAAGACAGACAAAGGGATTAAATCGATTATATCGACCCCAGTATGCAACTGGTACTTAATTTATCGACCCCAAAAGGATGAAAGGCAAAGTCGACCTTGGCGGAATTTGAACTCAGTACGTTACGGCAGACAAAATAACGCTAAGCATTTCGCCCGGCGTGCTAATGATTCTGCCAGCTCGCTGCCTTTCAGTCCATCATTACATTCTGAGTTCAAATTCTGCTGAGGTTGACTTTGCCTTTCATCTTATTGAGGTTGATAAAATAAAGTACCAGTTGCGCAATGGCTGATGTAATTGACTTACCCAACTCCCCTGAAATTACTGGCTTTGTATCAAAATTTGAAAATATTATAATTATTGTTCTTATAATAATAATAATAATAATTATTATTATTATTCTGCTGAGGTTTACTTTGCCTTTCATCCTTTCAGGGTCGATAAATTAAGTGAAATTAAGTACCAGTGGGGTTGATGTAATGGACTAGTCCCCTCCCCTAAAATTTCAGGCCCTGTCTCTCTTGTAGAAAGGATTATTATTATTATTGTTGTTGTTGTAGTTGTTATTATTATCATTAGAAGAGCATGATGCAATTTGCAGTAGCTTGTTTATTCTATGTTTTGAACAATATTTTGACAGATTGTCTGTCTTCTTCAGGTTCAAAATGTAAAATGAAAACAACCACAGAATTGCAAAATAGGAATGCAGCATTTCCTCGTTTATATTTTGAATTTCTGCGTTACTCTGGTTAAACCCAAAGAAGACAGATGATCTGTTGATCATTGACGCTGTTAAATAAACAATCTATTACAAATCACATCATGCTCTTCTTATTGTCTATTTACCTTTGTGAAGAGTTACGTCAATCTTTATAAAATATTATTATTACTATTCTGCCCAGATCAACTTTGGCTTTGATCTTTTGGGGGTTTATAAATGAAGTACCAGTGAAACACTGGAGTCAATGTAAATAACTAAACCCCTCCCCACAAATTTCAAACCTTGTGCCTTTAGTAGAAAGGATTATTATTATTATTATTAAGGCTTTGAGCTGGCAGAATCATTAACATACTGGACAAAATGCTTAGTGGCATTTCTTCCATCTCTTTACTTTCTGAGTTCAAATAGACTTATATATATATAAGATGGGCTTCTGCTTAATTTCTGTAAAATTTCACTCACAGGGCTATGGAAAAAAGCACTTGTCTCCTTATGAATAAGTTATACATAATAAATTTAAGTCAGGGTGCATGCATGATTTGTATAGACATTCACACTGTTATAGAATTTATACAATTTTAAATAAAGCTTCTTTAAATAAAAAGATGTGACTCATTAAGTGAATGTAATTGACCTGATGTTCTGCATATGATGACTATTTGTTTCTAAAGATAAATAGGTATGAAATATTCATTATATTTGGATATATCTTTTCTTTATTAATATGTGCATTTGTGGTGGTCAAATACTGGCAAGGTTAGTTTTCTCTTTTATATTTCCAGGATCAATAAATGAAATACCAAACAAGTACTGAGGTTATTATAATCAACTGTGTCCTTTCCCCAAAATTTCTAACCTTGTATCTATGTTAGAAATGTTTACTGATAGGCGTCAGAACTGACAAAGCATCATTACTCTGTAAGGGGCTGAGGGTCAGCTTCCCAGTTTCCCTAGCATATATATATCTTCCTCCCTATATGGGATGCTGGTCAGTTGAGTGGATGGGAGCAATGTAAAATGAAGTGTTTTTGCACGAGAACACAACATATTGCCTGATCCAGGAATCAAAACCACAATCTTACCATCATGAGTCCATCATCCTAACCACTAAGTAATGTGTCTCCACAAAATAAATGCTTTGCAGTATTTGTTCCAGCCTTTTATCTTCTATGTCCAAATTTTGCCAAGGTCAACGTTACCTTTTGTATCTCTTTGGGGTCAATAAAATAAAGTACCACTCAAGTACTGGACTCCTCTCAAATTTGCTGGCCTTGTACTTAAGTCATCAGTTTAGGAGCAATAGCTTTGTTAGTCATATCAGCTCAAAGAAGGATTTTAGCAAATCAATCAGGGGTTCACTGAACTGTTAAAAATGAAAATGGCCAAAAGCATTTGTGCTCTTGGCTTTTGAAAACTAGTATTCTGTTTGCTGAGATGTTGTGTTTATCAATACTGGAGTGCAGAAGGCTTCTTTTCAAAGAATGGGTCTTGGCGTCAGACATTGAGGAGGCATATTTGAGTGTAAATTACTCATCTTCTCATAACTGAAGCATCATCATTCTGGGTTCCAATAACCTGAAGCTTGTGTACGTTTTTGTAGTGTAAATATTGTTGCAGAAGACTGCCTACAATGATGTAGGCTATTGATAACAAGACTTTTTTTAGCAGCTTCAGCAATAACTACAATCGTAATACATGATTTATCGAAAATAAAAGTATGAAATCAAAAGATGACTGGTAGAGTGAAATTAAATTGAAACAAAACCAGAGATTATTTACATTATTCGCATTTGACAGATATTTGTCCTCATCTTGTTTGTTGTTAACATGTTTTGGCTGATATACCTTCCAGCCATCATCGGGTGTCTTGGAGAAATTTCGAACCTGGGTTCTCATTCCTAAGGTATTTTCGATGTTGCTGTTGTTATTATTATTATTATTATTATTATTATTCAGGTCACTGCCTGGAATTGAACTCAGAATCTTGGAGTTAGTAGCCCATGTTCTTAACCACTTCGCCATATATATTTATCTTGTGTAAAGGAGTGTGTATTTGTATTTGTAGGAATAACTAATTCCACAAGAAGCAGTTAGGTTTTACTGTTTATATTAGAAAATTCTCATAGCTGTGAATTGAGCTATATATCATGAGGAACAACTACGAACTTGATGACTCAGAAGAATATCTTTAAGCCCTTCCCCAAAATTCCAGTGTTTTCATTTGATACAGTCAAATTGTACCATAGGAATGTTCTTCAGTTTTAACATATGTGCATGATTGGAAAACACACACACAAACTGCTGATACAGTAGAAATGTTTCATGTAAAAACTCTGGTGCAGACATAGCTGTGTGGTTAAGATGTTTTCTTCACTACTTCGTGGTTTGGGGTTCAGTCCCATTGTGGGGCACCTTGGATAATTGTCTTCTGTTATTGCCCACCAGGGCCAACCATTGCTTTATTAAGAAACTTGGTAGACAGACATGTTCTACCAAGTTCACTTATATATATATATGTCATCATCATCATCATTTAACGTTCATTTTCCATGCTGGCATGGGTTGAATGATTTGACTGGAGCTGGTAAGGCAAGTGGGTGCTGCTCCAGGCTCTATTGTCTGTTCTGGCATGGTTACTATGGTTGGATGCACTACCTGATACCAACTACCTTGCAAGGTGTACTGGTTACATTATATGTGACACCAGCACCAGTGCTGTTAACATGGCACCTGTACAAGTGCTTTTTACGTGGCACCAGTGCCGGTGCCAATTCTGCTGTTGCAGATGGGTCTTCTTGAGTACAGCAAGGCACCAGATATCTCAATCCTTATATATATGTAAATGTGTGTGAGTGTATGAGTGACAGAAAGGGCATCCAGTCATAGGGAGACTGCCTCAACAAATATTGTCTGACTCATACAAACATGGAAAACAATATGTTGAAATGATACTGATGTTATTTGAGTGCTTTTATATTTATGTATGTATTTATTTATTTATTTATTTATTTATTTATTTATCTGTGTGTCAGTTTGTATCTCATCTTCATAACTTAGTAATTCAGCTGAAAGTGAATGACAGAGGAAGTTTCAGACTTCATAATAAGTAAAGGGAGGGTCGATGTGGTTGACTAAAGAAAAAAACAAAAAAAGACTAAGAAATTTTCAAAAGAGTGCCCCAGCTTGACCACATGCCAATGATCGAAACTAGTAACAGGATAAAAGAATATGTACAGGTTACTTACACTTTTACAGAGAATGAGAGAGAGAGAGAGAGAGAGAGAGAGAGAAAGAGAGAGAGAGAGAGAGACATAGGTTGGGGAGGTAGAGAAAAGGAGTCTGAAAAAATCTTAGTACACTGTTTCTCAGTGAATGATAGAAGTATTGGCACCAATTAATGCTTTCAAAAGCAAATATCCTGAATGTTAATCTACTAGCTTTTAGTTTAATAAACAAACAAGCTACAACAATTAATTTAGAACCTGAAAGAGAGAAAGAGAGAAGAGGGAGGAGGGAGAGAGAGAAAGAAAGAAGGGGTAAGGGGAGGGAAAAGAAAAGAAAACAAGTCATTTTAGTAATTCCGGACTACTTAAACACCAGCAGTTGTTGATTAGTAGATTATTGATCTCTAAATTTGATTGAAAGAAATGACGTATAATTATTGGTCTTTATTGGAACAAGTGCCTTTAAGAGGTGTTTGTTGTTCTCTGCCATAGATTCCGCTTCACATGTGTGTGTGTGTGTGTGTATGTGTGTGTGCATATGTGTGTATATATATGTATATATATATATATATATA
>NC_068985.1:82664583-82667903 GCF_001194135.2 Octopus bimaculoides
ATATATATATATATATATATATATATATATATATATACATACATACATACACACACACACACACACACACTCACACACACACACATATGCGTACATTCAAGCACACACGCACATATATATATACATATATATATATATATATGTATGTATATATATGTATATATATTTATATAGATATGTGTATGTATATATATGTATATATATTTATATGTATATGTGTGTGTGTATGCATGTGTATATATATCTATATATATATAAGTACGTATGTATATTTGCTTGCTTTTTATTTGAATAGTGTTTGTTTTCTTTGTTCATTAGTGTATGGCTATGATATATATCCTCACCTAATTCATGTATAGCTCTCATGTTTCCACATTTTCATCTACTCCAGCATCTAAACTACATGCCACTTTACTCCATCGTTTAATGGGTCTTATTATAATGGTATAAAGTAATTTTATTGCTTGTATCATGTTAACACACTATTCCTTGTTGTTTTATAGTTCTTTTACGGTTCTAGATAGTTGTGTATGATGAAGCCTTGTGGGTTTTGAACAGTTTCTGCTTGGATGAGTGCTGTTGAGGAGAAGAAGGTATGCTTCTGTCCTGATGAGTCCTTGATTCTAGTTCACTTTCCAGCTGTAGCTAGTTTAACTCTCTTAAGATACTAGTTCTGAGGACATATTGTTTGTTACAATTTACATTTCCCATCATCCATCAAAATCTTAATCAGGCATGAGTGTGACTGTGCAGTAAGGAGCTTGTTTCTCAACCACATGGTTCCGGGCTCAGTCCCACTGCATGACATCTTAAGCAAGTGTCTTTTGCTATTGCATCCAGCTGACCAAAGCCTTGTGAGTGGATTTGGTAGACGGAAGTGAAAGAAACCCAGTGTATATATGTGTGTGTGTGTGTATCTTTGTGTCTGTGTTTGTTGCCTTGCCCCACTGCTTGACAACCAGTGTTGGTGTGTTTACATCCCTATAACTTAGCAGTTTGGCAAAAGAGACCAACAGAATAAGTACTAGGGTTAAAAGAGAAGTTCTGGGGTTGATTTGTTGAACTAAAACTCTTCAAGGCAGTGCCCCAGCATGACTGCATTCAAATGACTGAAACAAGTAAAAAATGGTAGATTAAAGATGATAGACTAAAGATGATAGACTAAAGATGATAGATTAAAGATGATGCTGTATTGGATAAAGCAGTGGAGAAATCCTTTCACTGTAAACACTTTCAGTCATAGCAACCTATAAATATATATATAGAGAGATGCAAACATATAATGCCATCTAAAAAAGCACTCGGTCCACTCTGTAAGGTAGAAGGGCATCCAGTTATAAAAACCCTACCAAATCAGACAGTGAAGTCTGGTGCAGCGCCTGTCAAACCATCCAGCCCATCCTAGCAAGAAAAACACTTGTTAAATGATAGTGGTGATGATCAATCATGCAATCATGCATGCATATTCATATACCCGATGATTGCACCATCATCACAGCTGACTTGCCATCTCTTTGTGCTTTCCCATGGTCAATGTCATTTCTGACTTTCTGCCCATGACCTTTCAGATGACTCTTCGGTCCCATTTGAAGTGTAGAGAGATAACAGATGAAGTTGTAACTTACTGTGTGCTTCTTGCAGGTTAGGTCTCCCTATGTCCCCACCCTTCCATCACCATAGAACTTTCAGTAGCCATGATGACAAATGCGGTCACCGTAAACAATCAGTTATACATCACTGGATTATATTGACAAATTCTTACACAACACAAGTACTACCCTTTGACTCTCCATGGTAAGTACCTAATGACAGGCCAAAGGGAGATGGTAAGTAATCACATAAAACTGCAGGTTTCATGTCAGAGTGTTTTCTCCTAGAATGATGTTGTGACTACAGATAGGGGTCCCTCACTATATACATACAAGGAGTTGTTGAACAGTTCCTGGTTTTAAGGGTCTCATGAAAGGCCTGATTGGAGTTCTTTTACAGGGCTTAGAATGGCTGAAGGGCTGCTGCAGTAAGTGTGTGAATCTGAGAGAGGAATATGTTGAATAAAATCATAATTAACTGATCCTCCTGTATTTCATTTTACCCAAAGCCACGAACGTCTCAGCAACCCATCATAAATATATATATATATATATATATATATATATATATATATATATGTATGTATGTATGTATGTATATATATATACACACATACACTCATACACACATGCATACATACATCCTTAATTGAAATGCTACAAGTGATCGTGATATCTGAGACTATAAAAATGTGCAAGACCTTAAGACTTAAAGGATGATGGTTAGAAGAAGATGTTTTCCTTCACAACAGTTGTGAAGCACTTCAAACTATAACACCCTGAATAAAGCTGCATAGACTCTTAGCCAAATGAACAAACTGGATTAAAATGTAAACCACATTATCAGATATCCATGCAGCAGATAGATATGTTGGGACAGAGATTTAAGTTTAATATGCTGTATAATTGTATAATTGACAGTAATATTGGATTCAAATTTTGGCACAAGGCCAGCAAGTTTTGTGGGAGGGAGTAAGTTAATTACACTGACTTCAGTGCTCAACTGATACTTATTTTACTTTATGGATCCCCACCAAAAGCTAAAGTCAACCTTGGTGAAATTTGAATTCAGAATGGATAGAAAGATGAGATACTGCTAAGTGTTTTGCAAGCCACAAAATAACTGCTTGGCTAGAGATGGAAACACTAAATTCTTGTTCAAAATATATACTTTTCCAAGTAACACATAGTCACAGATGAAGAGAAATAACCCAGAAAGCATTGGTACACAGATATTGCTCTGAGCTGAGTGAGGACATTAAGCTTCCTTGGACGAAAATATAAGGACACAGACAGTGCATCGATAGCCAGCTGGAGATGCAATTTCCAGGGGTTAAATAACAGTAACATTTGTCCTAATCAAGACTGCCACATTATGTTGGCAAATAACCTTTACTCTAGAGTACTGTTACTGAATGTTTCTTGTTAAGAGATTTAGAAATAATGATTTTTCTATTTACGAGATTAGTGACTGAGTGTCACTTGGGAAAGTATATATTTTGAACAAGAATCTAGTGTTGCCATCTCTAGCTGAGCAGTTATTCTGAGCTAATGAAGAGAAATAACTCAGAAACCGTTGGTACACAGATATTACTCTGAACTGAGTGGGGACACTACCCCCATCCCCAAGAGTACTGTTATTGAATGTTTGTCCTTCAGAGGTTTAGAAATAATAATAATAATAATAATAATAATAATATATATATATGTATATATATATATATATATATA
>NC_068985.1:82668018-82673327 GCF_001194135.2 Octopus bimaculoides
AAGCACTTTTTTCGCATAAATAAAAATAAACTTTAGTGGGTTGCATAAATCACAGGAGTACAAAATTTCATAGAAATTTTTTTGTCAGAAAAAGACATACAAAGCGTAAACATTCATATTGGAAGTTGACTCATTTAATGTCAGAATGGGTTTTTACAGAAAAAAAATAATGGCTTAAATATAATGAAGTTGACTTTTATTTATGCTGGACTGTATAATGCTTACTTTTTCTCTATAAATTTACTAAAACCATTAAATGGTTAACTACTTTTTGAAGACTGATGTTCATACTGGTAAACATGGTCCAGGCGATATTTTACATTGCTAGGAGTTTCTACCTATCACAATGGAGCACCATTGACATACATAATGATATGGATATTCCTGACTGAAAACATCTAACAAAATGGATAATCTTGATTGTATGTTTTTATTTTTGTCTGTTTATTACTAGACACATTTTTAAGTTTGTCGTACTGTTTACACTAATTTTGAACATTGGCTTCATTAACATTAAAATGCCTTCTGGCAGCTCTATTGTCATGTTCAAATGCATATTCAACATATTTTATTTCTCCATCACAGTCAACAATTCATATGTTCTGCCCATACTGACAATAACAGCAATGACAAATTTTTAAGTTTGCTTGACGTTTTATAAATGTGAAAGGGATTAAAATTTCGATACTCCGTATAAAAGGTTCTGACAAGAATAGGCGGAAAAGAATTCTGTTTACATATTCAGTTTGATCGGTCACCTTCTTCTGTTGGTTGAGTAAAGTGTCATCCAAGCTGATGTTTATTGGTAATTAAGCTTAATTTGCAACACCTGTGCGTATTTATCAGCTTTGTTTTGGTTGGTAATTCTTCTCAAGAACTTTTCCTGTGATTGTGATTTGAGAAGACATACAGCAGTATGCTAAAGATTGTACATAATCTCTTGTGGGCAAAAAAATGTAAAATAAAGTTCATTGTGAACAAGACAAACATTTTGTAATTTAATAGCTTTCAATGTGATGTCTGTTAAAGAAAAGTTAATTTTATTTAATAAAGATTTAATCAAATCTAATAATAAGTAAGTGAAATTATGCTAAATACAACTAAATTGAAAACTTTTTCCCCTGGCTATATCAGCAATTCTAAAAAGTAGAAGCTATTTTTAACAAGTGTAAATTACACAGGTGCACAAATTACGTGGGTTTTTATGGTTTTATATATATATATATACAAACAAATGGTCAAGTGGTTAAGAAGTTTATCTCACAGCTATGAAGTTCCAGTTTGATCTCACTGCATGGCATCTGAGGTGAATGTCTTTCCCTATAGCCATAGAAGAAACTAAGCCTCACAAGGGTTAAAGAGAAACAGAATCAACAGAAACTTGGTTAAAACCCATTGAATGGATTGTGTTTGTATTTCAGAAGTCCACCCATTTCACACCATGTCACTGTGTTTCTACGTGAGAATTACATTAAGAGTATGCTAATTCAGTCAGTTGTTCAGTTGATTGAATTGCTTGTTGCCCATATATTATTCTCAGCAGAAGAGTCATTTAGCACCATCATTAATGTCATCATCATCATCATTGTTGTCATCATCATCGTTGTCATCATCATACATCTGTTTTTCCATGCTGGCATTGATTGGACAGATGTCACAGTATTTCACCACTCATCACAGTGTTTTATCATCTGGCATGCACAACAACAAGAAAACTGATGAACTTTGTTGCACTAAAGATGTTGTTTCTGACAAGAGTAAAGCTCACCTCTCTCCTATGTCAACTCTATTCATTCCTCCAAACTAAACAGAGTAGCTATATGGTTGAGAAATTCACTTTGCAACCACGTGTTTTGTGTTCAATACCACCATACAGCACTTTAGGTATGTGTCTTCTACCAAAGCTCCTAGCTGACCAATACCTTGTGAGTGAATCTGGTCAAGGAAACAACACAATACTGCATTTGGTGCGTGTATGTGCTTTTTTGCACATGCATGTGTGTATGTACCTGAATGTGGGTTTTTATGTTTGCATTGCATTTATCTCTCACTACTTGACAACTGATGTTGGTTTGTTTATGTCTCTATTACTTAGCAAGACTAAAGGGATCAACTAAAACACTTTAATGTAATGCCCCAACATGACCACAGTCCAATGACTGAAGTAAAATAGTAAAAGAATTCACACACACACACACACACACACACACACGTGTGTGTGTGTGTGTGCCTATTTGGAAGTTAACCATGGATATAATTAGGAATTAATCAGTGGTTCTCAACCAGGGTCCATATAACCTTTGGCAGTCCATATAAGATTTTGTTGTTAAAATTTGTGAAATAAATTGCTTATATTTCTACAGTATGCAAAATATTTCAACAATTTTTTAAATACAATTCCTAGTAATATTTAACCCTTTAGCATTCAAATTACTCTGTCAAATTCTATACTTATTTATTCATATTGTTCTGAGTGGAGGCACAATGGCCCAGTGGTTAGGGCAGCGAACTCGCGGTCTTAGGATCGCGGTTTCTTTTCCCAGACCGGGCGTTGTGTGTGTTTATTGAGCGAAAACACCTAAAGCTCCATGAGGCTTCGGCAGGGGATGGTGACGAACCCTGCTGTACTCCTTCACCACAGCTTTCTCTCACTCTTTCTTCCTGTTTCTTTTGACATGTATTTCAAAGGACCAGCCTTGTTACACACACTGTGTCATGCTGAATCTCCCCAAGAACTACTTTAAGGGTACACGTGTCTGTGAAGTGCTCAGCCACTTGCACGTTAATTTCACAAACAGGCTGTTCCGTTGATCGGATCAACTGGAACACTCGCTGTCGTAACCAACTGAGTGCCACCATACCATTCATATTGTTCTGAATTAATCATGCATTATCTTGTGAAGTCAATGATGTGATTGTTTATTTTTTGGAATGACATTGTAGGATATGTTTGGGAGGCCAAATTTAACCAGTTTGAACAAAAATCAGATAGAATATTTGGGCTGGATATAGCCAGTTTAAATGCTAAAGGGTTAATTCTAAAATTATAACATGAGTTTCTTTAACCCTTTAGTAGTTTAAAATGGCCATATCCAGCCCAAATATTTCATCTGTTTTATGTTCATACTGGCCAGATCTCACTTCTTCCACCTACCCTATAATGTCATTCTAATAATATACAATCACGTCATTGAAATTTAAAAGCTATGAGATAATACATGATTAATTCAAAATACTCTGAATAAATAAGTATTACATTTGACAGAGTAATGTGTGGGGGCGGGGTCTAGTAGACTAAAATAAGAATCAGAGGGGCCCATAGGCAAAACATTGGTTGAGAATGACTTGTTTAGGTGCTATTTGTCATGCATCTTCTTTAGATGCTATTTGTCAGTTGCAATGTTGAAGAGGATCAGTGAGAGTGCATCCCTTGCCTAACACCCTGGCGAACCTTAATGGGCTCACTTAATTGCTCACCGACTGAGAACCTGGTAGTGCTTCCTTCATAGATCCCCTCCACGAGTGCTATAATGTGTTCGTAGAACCCAAGCCTTCACAGTCTCACATACACCAGCAAGTACGAGACTGTATCGAAGGCCTTGGTGAAATCCATGAAGGCCACCTCTAAACACGGTATTCTCAGCCGTGCTGGCCTCCCCATCACGTGGCTGACCAACTGCCATAGGAGAAAAGAATTCTCACTACAGCCGTCAGCCCGGATAAATCCATGCTGACCTGGATTAAGGGGAGTTACCTGAAGCATTCTTTTGGCAACAATCTTTGAAAAGAGACGATACCCATCAACTTGCAATGCAATTTTAAGGGTACCTTTGTACCATACTTTATACCAGTTTTCTTCAGCTGTCATAGTTGTTAATGACTTACCTGTCCGTTCCTTGAGGTTGTCAGTCTCTTCATCTGTCCACTTCTTCTTTCCTCCTCAATAGTTCCTTAAAGAATATTTTTTTGCAAGGATTTTGGATCATGTATGAAATATAATGAACAATTAGAATAGTCATCACACATGAAATAGTAAGTTATATGATGGACTACCAAAATATTATCAGCTAAAGTTATGTATGATATTTTGTAAGATTCAGCCCATGTCATCCAGTTATCCCTGACTACTATGGGAGCTTAGTTAATATTGTTGTTGAGAACTCACAGATTCATAACTCTGAAGAATATTCACAAAACCAAACAAGCAGGAGATACTGGGATCAAAGTAACAGTTCTCTTTTATAAAAGCTTCAAAAAATATCTAACTGGGTAATTTTACATTATGTTACGAGCATTTAATGATGTTGTTGCTATTGGTGATGGCGATGGCAGCAGCAGTGGTGATGGTGGTGGTAATAGTGGTAATAGTAGTGGTGGTAGTTGTGATGATGATGATGATGATAAACTTGTATTGGATCCTCTTTGCATTTGCATAAATGTTTGTGTTTGGAGCAGTTTCCATAAAACATACCAGAGTTATCGCTGTACTGTTTAGAATATCAAATGATAAAGAAGATAGTATTTAATTAAATCCTTGAAATAAAATACAACCCCCCACCACCTCCGTAATTCTTTTAAAATCTGTTTTGCTTTTATAAACTTTTCTAGAAAATTTGCTTCTATCCATCCATCCAACCATCCATCCATCCAGCCAGTTATATATTTCAGTCACTATAACAATATGTTGGACAACAAAAAAACGTAGCTTTTATTCTTTGTTAGATAATAAATAATGAAGATTTGGCATAATATCTGGAAGAGCACAGCTATTATGGCAGAAAAACCTTTAGCAGAAGATATCAATAGAAATGTTATATACATGCATGCATGTATACGCACACACACACACACACACACACACACACACACCCACACACACACACACACACATACACACACACAAACACATACACACATATATATATATATATATGTTATGTTCACTTACAAATACATGCATATGTACATACATACAAACATATATATATATATATATATATATATATATATATGTTTCTATGAATGTATGTATATAATGTATATGTATATTGCTTATGCTTTAATTAATCAATACAGCAGTTTCCCCCTTTGAATAATGCATCTGCAACTGCTTTAATTCTATTTCCAGCTCTAGTTTTGCCCTGTGGTATTAATATAGTGGAAACTTAATATAAAATTAAAATTAAAATCAAAATTAAAATTATAATTAAGAACCAAACAAATGAAACAAACTATATAATCTAAAATGCTTATTTCGATTTCAGATATCTGATACAAAGTAAAAGAAAATAAGAAAAAAAAAAAAAAAA
>NC_068985.1:82673337-82676967 GCF_001194135.2 Octopus bimaculoides
AAAAAAAAAAAAAAAAAAAAAAAAAAAACTAAAATTAAAATCAAAATAAAATAAAAAGAATACAAAAAATTTAAAAAATAATCTAAAAACAAATAAGAAAAAAACAACAACAATGAAACATACCTAGAGTTTATTAAAGTTAGTAACATTATTTCATTAAGCATATTTCTTAGATAAAATATCTTCCCCTACAGTATCCCACTGCCTGCCCAGCCACCAAAGTTTCATTTTATTCCTTCTTTAAGAAGAAGTTCAAGTTAATTTATTAAATGAATTAGGATGATTTCAGTTTTCTTGTAGCTAAGAATAATGTCATTTTATATAGTTTGATATTAAAACTTTGGTAGGTTTTCATCAAATTACTATTTTATATCTCTTTCATTTTCTTTCCTTTGCCCAGTTCATTCATTTTAACTTTTTTATCTTTTTTTTTTCACTTTTGCCTTTATGTTAATAATTTTTGTTCTTTTTCTCTTTAAATATTTTATATATTTTATACATTTTGGTACTGTGTATTTTGTATTTTATATTTCTTTACTTGTTTATATATTTTTTTCTTTCTATTTTTCTTTCATTTGTTTAGTGCTTTGTTCATTCTTCACTTGAGTTATGTTTCTTTTTTATTTGTATATCTTTCAATCATTGTCCATATTATTATTATTATTATTATCACCATATTCTTTGTTCTTTCTCCTCCCATTCTACAATCGCTTTCCATCTCACCTACCATAGATCCTTCAGTTCTTGCAATTGGTCCTTTTATTTCCTCCTCTTCCCCCACCCACACATACACCTAAACGTTTTTTTTTCTTTTTTTCATCTATTCTTTATGTGACTAGTTTCTTTACTTCCCCCTTAGTACTTTCCTTTCTCCCTTTTCTTTCTTAGTAGTTATTCTCTTCTTCCTTTCTATCTATATATCCCCTGTCACTCTCCTATTCCGCCCCCCCCCGCCCACTTCCATATCTCTTCTTCTGGTCCTTTCTTTCCTTTCTTTTTTTTTTATATCTCATTTTTACAAATCCTTTTCTAATTTTTCTTATCACTACTTCTGAGTTTTTAAAAAAAAAAATTTGGTACTTCTTTTTTGTTATTAGTATTTATTTATTTATTTATTTATTTATTTATTTCCATTAGTCCTTCACTTCTACAGCATTTATTACCATCATCGTCATCATTGTCATTGTCGTCATCATCATCATCATTTTTAATATCAATTACTACTACTACTACTACTACTACTACTACTACTACTACTACTACTACTACTGTTACTACTACTACTACCACTACTACTACTGCTGTTACTACTACTACTACTATTACTACTACTGTTACTACTACTACTACTGCTACTACTACTGTTACTACTACTACTACTACTACTGCTGCTGCTGCTACTACTACTACTACTACTACTACTACTACTACTGCTACTATTGTTATTATTATTACCATTAAAAATTTTTGTACATTATCCTTGGTCTCTTATTCCTCTCTCTCCTTCTTAGTAAATTGATTCACAGCAGAAAAAATAGATAAAAAACAAACAAGAAAAGACAAAAATACAAAAAAAAAACACAAGAAGGATAAGAAATAAACAATGGTAAAAACTATGAACTATAGTGATTAAATGTGAATCTTAGATATAACCCAGTTATGGTTATTGACAACTTTCTTTTCTTTTCTTTTTTCTTCCTTCCCCCTTCTCTCTTCTCCCCCTCTCTGTTTCTCTTTCCTACATCATCATCCTTCCTCAAAGTCTTTTGTCTTTGGCTCCCTAAAAATCAGTAACTCCACCTATCTTCTAAGTATCTTGTGAGGGAGAGAGAGAGAGAGAGAAAGAGGAGGGTATGTCTGGATATTTTGTTTACCAACCACGAAGGTACAGTCAAAGTAGTCTACAGTGCATGGACCTTTTTCTTCTCTTCTAAACTCCCAGGAAGTCAGAGATATGAAGAACTCTGTCAAGTACCCCTCTACACACACTCTCTCTCTCTCTCACACACACACACATGCATATGCACATACACAAGACTACAACAAACACGTCATTCTGTAGATTATAAATGATTTGTCTTTAGTAGGTCAGATTGGTGTCGGAAGACAAGTATTCAATTAGGAAAAATGTATCAAAGGAACTTGCTATTCTGTCTATGACTCATTCTTATTGTCAGACTTATTAGTTATAGCTGGGTAGGTAGAGGAGTTGGTGAGTGGTAGTGCTGGTGGTGGTGGGGAGCTATGTTGCTTATCAAATTAATCTATTAAACAAAGTCTTAGTTTGGAAATTAGAAAAGACATATTGCAGAAGTTATCAATTGTTGTTGTTGTTAGTTTCTTTTTCTTCTATAATTCAATATGATTTGTAAAAAAAAAAAAAAAAAAAAAAAAAAAAAATTACAAACATATGGCATGGGTGTGGCTGTGTGGTAAGAAGTTTGCTTCCCAACTACATGGTTCTGGATTCAGTCCCACTGTGTGACACTTTGGGCAAGTGTCTTCTACTATAACCTCACATACTGAAGGAGTTAGTAAATAGTTTCATGCTTTTATGATAATTTAGAAAGGCATATCTATATAATACACATATATATAAATATGCATATATATATACACATACATACATATGTGTGTATGTGTGTGTAAGACTAATTTCTCAAAATTTGATAAACCTACAAAACTAGGTGAAAGCGCTAATTTATAAAACATGTGACATATGAATATTAATCTGTAAATATACAACCACCCAGACATCTGAGTACCTGATTATTATTTTTTCTAATATATAATTCCTGTACATCACCTCCAAACCTTCCAATATATATATATATATATATATATATATATATATTATCTTTTACTTGTTTCAGTCATTTGACTGTGGCTATGCTGGGTCACCACTTTCAATGGTTTTCTATCTTTCTGTTTTGTCAAACCACTTTGATGTAAACCCACCAACACCAGTTAAGTAAAGTGCCTTGTTCAAGGTCACAGTGTGCATCTCATTCCAGGAGTCAAAACCCATGAATGGTAATACAGATGTTAGAATCAGAGTCAAAGTAGATTCAAACTGATGTCTCTTGTAAAATTATTGGCAATCATTTATATGTAACTTCTTATATGTAAATAAACACCACTTCAAATTCTAAATATAAGTAGCCTCTGGCGTGTCTGTGTGATTTCAGATGCAGTCCTATTTCTGTAATTGTCTTTGGCTATAACCACTAGACCAGTGTTTCTCAACCATCATTTACCTGTGAACCTCTTTGATTCTTAAATTACTGTGTAGGGTACCTGACAACCATTTGATGCCCCAAAAAATCCTAATATATTTCTATAATTAAATATTATTAGGAATTGTATAAAAAAAATTGTTGAAATATTTGGTGCATTGTGGAAATATAGCCGATGTATTGCACATAAATTATAACAACAAAATCTTATGTGAACCCCCAAGGGCCATGTGGACTCTAGTTAAGAACCATTACTCTAGACCAACCAATGCTTTGTGAGAACTTGGTTGATAGGAACTGCATGGAAGGTTGTCATGTGTGTGTTTCTATGTATGTATGTATGTATGTATATGTGTGTGTATATATATATATATATATATATATATATATATAT
>NC_068985.1:82677323-82679656 GCF_001194135.2 Octopus bimaculoides
GGGCAAGTATCTTCTACTATAGCTTCGGGCCGACCAAAACCTCGTGAGCGGATTTGGATGATGGAAACTGAAAGAAGCCTGTCATCTATATATATATGTGTGCGTGTGTGTGTGTGTGTGTGTGTGTGTGTGTATGTATGTATGTATATGTGTCTGTGTTTGTCCTCCCAACATCGCTTGACAACCAATGCTGGTGTGTTTACATCCCTGTCACTTAGCGGTTTGGCAAGAGAGACCGATAGAATAAGTACTAGGCTTAAAAAGAATAAGTCCTGGGTGCAATTTGCTCAACTAAAGGTTGTGTTCCAGCATGGCCACAGTCAAATGACTGAAAAGAATAAAAGAATATATATATATATATATATATATATATATATATATGTATAGACACATGTATATTTGTATATTTGTGTGTTTGTCTCTCAACATTTGACAACTTGTGTTGTTTTGCTTACCTCCCTGTAACTTTGCAAAAAGATGTTTGGCAAGAAGACAGACTGATAGAATAAGCACCAGACTTAAAAAAATAAGAAATGGGATTGATAAACCCTTGAAAACAGTGCGCCAGCATGGCCACAGTCCAATGACTGAAATAAATAAAAAGAATAAAATAAGAAAAACGTATAAATAGTAGATATTT
The DNA here is from genome assembly GCF_001194135.2 of Octopus bimaculoides. Taxonomy (NCBI): domain Eukaryota; kingdom Metazoa; phylum Mollusca; class Cephalopoda; order Octopoda; family Octopodidae; genus Octopus; species Octopus bimaculoides. Next base: position 82,677,964 of record NC_068985.1, read on the forward strand.
TACTGGAAATGTTAAAGTTTATGCATAACAATTTCTTCCTTCTCTTTAGTGTCACTTGTGTAAGTTTGATTATTAATTATCTGTGCATCTTTACTCGTTAGTATTTCTTTTTATCAACTGCTGAAAGTTAAAAAGGTCATGGTTGTCCATACAAGGGTTTGAACATATGGTCTACTGATTCACATCTATCAAAGTAATTTTTTAATTAGCGTAGAAGTAATTGAGTTGGCTAAGTAAATCAAATATCAAACTATCAGCACATGCATGTGTTACAAACTCATTCCAAAGGCAGATGTTTCATTGCATCTTTAAACATGATGCTTACTTCTACATGTCTCAATCCTGCCAGCTGCCAAGAAACACATTAAATTATTTGGAGATATTACCTGTAATAGACTATCATTCTATCCAGAGATTGATTCCTCTCTCATCCTCTTTATATTTTGTTTTCTTTCCCAATGGAAGTCCAATGCTCAGCATATCCATCTTCAAGTTTCTTACACTTGCTATTCTCATCAAAACCATTTTTATCCCTTCCATTATTACCTTCATATATCCTTCGATGTCATTGCTTCATTTCATTTCATTACTTGTTTGTCTTCCCCCTCAATTCCTTGTGTAGAATACATTCCATGATTCTTTCCATTCACCTATTGTCCTCTGTTATTACTCAGTACGTTGCACAGCTCTGCTTTCATTTTGCTATCTTATTTTGGCATTAGGAAGGGCTTCCAGTTGTAGAAACCATACCAAAACAGACATGGAGACCAGGCGGCTCTTCAGTTGGCCAACTCCTGTCAAACTATCCAACCCATGCTATCATGGAAAACAGATGTTATTGATGATGATGATTTATGAAATCTTCTTTCTTATCTCCTCACATTTAGCTATCATCATAGTACAGGAGATGTGGGTTCATCTCCCACGAGCAGTCTTCAACATTTTCTATCCAAAACGTATTTTTAACCCTATTATTTACATCCTATATTTGTAGCTTTATATGCTTTGAGATCCACCATTCCAAAAAAATGAATTATAATAGTCAATATCTTATTTCCATGAATTGTTCTAAAAAATATTTTCATCCTCTGGGCCACCTTTCATGCCCTGATCACACTGCTTTTGGTAGCACACTTTAGTCAAACACTTTCCTCATTATTACTGAACCAAGTCATGTGTGAGATTCCAGTGAAGCAACTGTTTTCATTTGTCACCCTGAATGAATGCAAATCGTTCTATTAAGCTTGACTGAGACACAGTGTCCTTGCAACCAAATTCTCTCTGGAAGTTCAAAATCTCAAATCAATTCCTGTTAGAACCATTTTCCCACTTCATTTGGAAATACAGCATTGAACCCCAAATAGAGAAATCTCAGAGATATTGGGGATATTAGTGATGGAGTGGGGTATGTTGTCGATAATGGTAATGACGACAACAGTTTTGGAATGGTGGTGGTGGTGGTGGTGGTGGTAGCAGTGAAGGTTGTTGAGGAAGCAATAGATAAGGTGACAATGGGAATGATGATCACAGTAATATTGACGATGTTGATGATAGATAGTGATGAAGATGATGATGGTGACCATCATGGTTATGATGATGAGGAGGAGGTGGAGGATAGAAATGATGGTGGAAATGGCAAAACTGGGTGTGTATGTGTGTGTGTTTTCAAAATTAACTTTACATTTTGTCCTCT
>NC_068985.1:82679666-82688587 GCF_001194135.2 Octopus bimaculoides
TGATGGCAATGATTATGGTGATACCAGCAATGATATTTGTGGTGATGAGAATAACAATGATAATGGTGATGGTGATGGTGGTGGTGGTGGTGGTGATGGTGATGGTGGTGGTGGTGGTGGTGTTGGTAGTGGTAGATATAGTAACAAGGAGAGAAATGTTGATTATGATGATGATGGTTATGGTGTAAATGATAATGCAGGCGATGGAAATAGTGAGGTGGGAACATACTGAGACATGATAATAATAATAATAATAATAATAATAATAAATTTTGGCACAAGGCGAACAATTTTGGAGGAGTTGGGTAAGTGAATTACATTAAACTCAGTGTTCAGCTGGTACTTATTTTATTGACCCCGAAAGGATGAAAGGCAAAGTCAACCTTGGTAGAATTTGAACATAGAATGTAAAGGCAGACAAAATGCCACAAAGCATTTTGCCTGGTGTGCTAACGGTTCTGCCAGTTCACTGCCCCACAGTTACAAATTTTGGCACAAGGCTAGCAATTTCATGGGAGAGGGCAAAGTCAAATACATTGACCACCAGTACTCAACTGGTACTTACTTTATTGACCCTGAAAAGATGAAAAGCAGAGTCAGCCTCAGTGGAATTTGAACTCAGAATGTAAAGATGGATGAAATACTACTAGGCATTTTTCTCAGCATGCTAACAATTCTGCTAGTTTTCTACCTTAAGACAAATAATAATAATAATAACAATAATCCTTTCTACTATAGGCACAAGGCCTGAAATTTTTGGGGAGGGGGCTAGTCGATTACATCAACCCCAGTGTTTCACTGGAACTCAATTTATCAACCCTGAAAGGATGAAAAGCAAAGTTGACCTTCACAGAATTTGAACTCAGTATGTAAGGACAGGCGATCTACTGCTAAGCATTTTGTCCAGCATGCTAACACTTCTGCCAGCTCACTGCCATGATAATAATAATAATAATAATAATAATAATAATAATAATATTAATAATAATAATAATAATAATAATCCTTTTTACCATAATTACAAGGTCTGAAATTTTGGGAGAAGGGGCCAGTTGATTAGATCAACTCCAGTATGCAACTGGTACTTAATTTATTGAGCCTGAAGGGTGAAATGCAAAGTCGACCTCAGCAGAATTTGAACTCAGAATGTAGTGACAGGCAAAATACTGCTAATCATTTCGTCCAGCATGCATGATTCTGCCAGCTCACTGCCATGATAATAATAATAATGATAATAATAATAATAATAATGATGATAATATTACTGATGACAGCTATAATCATAATGAAAATTTTAATAATGTTGATATTAATGATCTTATCAATAATAATGATGGACAGTTATAGTCAAAACAACAGAAACACAACAAAAATAACAGTCAAAACAATTCTTATGAAGATAATAACAAGAACAGTAATGAAAAATTTGGTAAGCATAAAACTTTGAGGGATTTTTCAAATGTATTTTATTGAATGCTTCACTTGTGTCAACAGGAAAAAGACCTCCAATTAAAATTAAGGTATCTCTCATTAGTCTGATGTAATTTACAGAAAATTGCCCCAAGAATATAAAATGAAATTTTGTCAGAAACCCTTGCACATGGAAAGTCCATTATTTATAGCTTGAAATATTGTGTTCAGTGAAGCATACCCTGTATTGGTATACTGCTGTTTGAGTGTATATTGCTTTGTGTATATATGCATATACATACATATATACATACATAATATATGTGTGTGTTTACACTGTATTTTATATATGTGTATGTGCTGACATTCATGTTTGTATGATATACACATACATATATCTCTCTGTATGTATGTATATATGCACTTTGTGGATGTGTGGTTAAGAAGTTTGCTTCTGAACCACATGGTTCCAGGTTCAGTCTCACTGCCCAAGAGCTTGTACATGGGTATTCTCCTATAGCCTATCAGATGGCCAAAACCTTGTCAGTAGATTTGGTAGATAGAAACTGAAAGCTCATTGTATATATATGTGTGTGTGGTGGGAGATGTTGTGTCTCCTTAACATTTTGTGAATGTTTTAAATGAGTGACTCTGTCACACATGTGGTGTTTATCATTTCTAATCTTCCACCACAGCATGTCTGGCCATGGAAAAATATTATCTTCTTTTGTTGGCAACAAGAAGGACATCTGCTATAACAAAAAAATAAAATCTTCCTCAATGAATTTATGATTGAGATACACAAGTATAGGAAAGAGTAAATTGAACAGTAAGAGACATTGATGATGATATGAGTGTGTGTGTACACACACACACACACACACACACACACACACACACACACACACACACACACACAGATATTTAGATATATGCTAGTATTAAGTAGTGAGAATGAATATAAGAATCTCATCCAAAATGGAAATGAGTACCAACATTCAGAAGCAACTTTTGAATAATTGTAGATCTCTTTCTACATGAAACCATTGGTTGCTTTGTTAATCTACAAATAAGGAGTGTGTGTGTATCATGATCGTCATTTAATGTCTGTTTTCCATGTTGGAATAAGTTGGTTGGTTTGACAGGAGCTGGTAAGGCTGGAGAGCTGCGCCAGTCTCCATTGTCTGTTTTGGCATAGTGTCTACAGTTAAATGCCCTTCCTAATGTCAATCACTTTACAGACTATACTGGGTGTTTTTTACGTGGCACCAGCTTCAGTGACTTTTATGTAACACCAGCATGCAACATGCAATCTTCCTTTCATTTGAAGAGAGAGCTGTTTGGTTGCCAAAATGGTAAACACTCTCTGAATTTTCACTATCCTATTCTTATTCTAGCAATTAGACTTTCTGTACATCCTTCTACACTGCTAATTAGGTCCCCTAAGTAACAAAAATTATCCACTATCTCTCGAGAGCCTCTGGAATTGTTGAGAAAATCAATTTCCCATGTATCTGTACACTTTATACTCTTGTGCATCTTCCACATATAAACACTACTTCCTCTGTTAACCTTCCTATTATTCCACTGCACCTCTTGTGTGTTCATAGTTCATACCAGGAACATGATATGGAATCCCTGCTTACACCTTTCCTATCTTTTGAATAGGACTATTTACCTGAAGTGGATAGGGTCCTGTGGGTTTTGTTGCTTACTTGCACCTTGTTCTTTGCTACATTAACCTTAAGGCTCTTCAATTCCAGATATTGCTTCTATACCTGGAATTTCTTTTCTAGTTTTGTTATGGATTCTACTATGAGAGCAAAATCATCACCTGTATACATACATACATGTGTGTGTGTGTTTATCCCTAACCAATTCACTTGTTAACACCACATATATTCTAAAGTTATATGGAGTTATCAGAGGCATAACAAAAGAGTGCAGGTGAGGAGGAACATGGACAGTCCTCCAGGGCAGAAGTGTGAAGAGGTGGAAAATAAGCCTTGTAATTATCATACTTGTTAATTAAGGGAAGAGTGCAAAAATTGTCTTTGACTTGGCTCTGAGATTATTAATATTATTAATTTTATTAAAGCAGTAGCAGGCAGAATCATTAGCACATGGAACAAAATGCTTAGCAGCATTTCGCCCATTTTCACGTTCTGAATTCAATTCTGCCATGGTCAGCTTTGTCATTCATTCTTTCAGGGTCAATAAAATGAGTACCAGTTGAGTACTGGGGGTTGAGGTAATTGACTTAACCCCTACTCCAAAATTTCAGTGCCTATAGTAGAAAGGATTATTATCATTATTATTATTATTCAGTAGTTTTATTTTTATAGCATGCTTTCACTTCACTACCGAGCGCAGCTCTGTGTGCCTTGGGTATGTGCTGTGGTTTGCTGTGATGCTCTTATGGTTACTATATTGAAAGTGTTTTGCGTAGGATGTGTGCAGTGCCCAGTAGTGCAATTTTCTGTATGTTATATATACTTGTAAGTCCTGGTGTTTTTGTTATGTATTTGTCTGAATATTTTTTTATTATACCTAAGGCGCCTACTATGATAGGAATTGTTTCTGTTTTTAGATTCCACATTCAAGTTACTGCTATTTCCAGGTCTTTGTATTTTGAAAGTTTCTCCATTTCTTTTAGGGAAACGTTGTCATCTGCTTGTATTGATACATCAATTAGAAAGCTTTTTTTTCTTCATGATCTCTGATAACTATATCTGGCTTATTGGCCTTAATTTCTCTATCTGTGTGTATTGGTATATCCCAGACTATGGTTGCTTTCTCGTTTTCTGTTACCTTTTCTGGTGTGTGCCTATACCATGTTTTCTTTTGTTATTCCATAGTGTTGGCATAGCTTCCAGTGTATATAGGTCCCAGCTCTGTCGTGTCTGTGAATATAGTCCTTCTTAGCCAGGACTGGGTAGCCAGAGATAATATGATTAATTGTTTTTTGTCCATCTGCACATATTCTGCAGTTACTTGTCCTATTTCTTTTCATTACATCATCATCATCATCATCGTTTAACGTCCGCCTTCCATGCTAGCATGGGTTGGATGATTTGACTGAGGACTGGTGAAACCGGATGGCAACACCAAGCTCCAATCTAATTTGGCAGAGTTTCTACAGCTGGATGCCCTTCCTAACGCCAGCCACTCAGAGAGTGTAGTGGGTGCTTTTACGTGTCACCCGCACGAAAACGGCTACGCTCGAAATGGTGTCTTTTATGTGCCACCCGCACAACCTGTTTTTGGTAATTTCTGGTGGGGAGGCTTTGGTCTTGTGCAGCAATTAAAAATCCTTCAGTCTCTGCTTTGAGTCCTGAGCTTCTCAACCATTGCTGGGATTTTTCTCTGTCTATTTCTTTTGCATTTAATTTAGCCCAGTATTTGCCATGAAGGGGCTTTTCTTGCCATCGTTTTATCATGGCCCATTGCTGTTCTAGCTTTAATTTGGATTTCATCTATTTTATAGCTTTTGTTGTTTCTTCTTCTTCTTTATATTTGTTAGGTAGTATGATTTCTTGTTTGTATTTGTTAGCTTTCTTAAATACTGAAAACAGTTTTTTGTTTTGGTAGTGTTTTGTGTCTATTTGTATTAGTTTTCCTTGCTTCTGAAGTAGGTATTTTTGCAGTCCTATGGTGGTTACTTTATAATAGTTTTCCAGCTGTATAAGGCTTCTACTACCTTCTGTACGTTGTATATATAACCTTTCTATGTCAGATTTTGGGTGGTGCATCCTAGACCCTGTCATTATTTTTCTTGTTTTCCTGTCTATTTTGGTTAGTTCATTTAGTGTCCAGTTAAGGATATTGTAGCTGTAACTTATAACTGGAACAGCTAAAGTGTTAATACCTATTATCTTGTTTTTAGCATTGAGCTGTTTTCAGTATTGATCTAACTCATCTATAGTATTCTTTCTTTATTTTCTGTTTCATTTGTGTATGTTGTATCCTATCTAGTTCATTGATTCCTAAATATTTTTATGTCTGGCTTTGGTCTAATTCTCTTATTTCAGTGGCTTTATCTAGTGTGATGTTGTTACTCTTAACTAGTTTTCCTCTTTTCAGGGTTGTTTTGGCACATTTTTCTCATCTAAATTTCATATCTATTTCTTTTGTAAATCCATGTACTGTCTGCAGTAGTGTTTCCAGCTGTTTATCATTTCTAGCATATAGTTTTAGATCATCCATATATAAAAGGTGGCTGATTGTTTTGCCGTAACATTTGTATCCGCATCCAGTTCTGTTTAGCATATCAGATAAAGGTGTCAGTACCAAGCAGAACAGGAGTGGAGAGAGCGTGTCTCCCTGGAATATTCCTCTTCTAATGGGGATGGCTTTGGTTTTCACAAGTCCCTCTTTTGTTTGGTTCTACCTTGTTTATGGCTAGTGTTTCAAGGATCCACATGTGGGGAACACTATCAAAAGCCTTTCGGCAGTCAATCCAGGCCATACTGAGGCCTTTCTTCTTTCTGCGGCTATCTTCAGTTATGGCTTTATTGATCATTAATTGATCTTTACAGCCGTATGAGCCCTTGCAGCATCCCTTCTGCTCTTCTGGAAACAGGTTGTTTTCTTCCATTATTATTATTATTATTATTATTATTATTATTATTATTATTATTATTATTATTATACTGAAATATGAAGAAAACATTGTAATTGAGAGGTGTTGACCATTTCACTTGGCCACTCTCTCAGCATGGGTTCTCCTTTGATTTCATTTGATTCATTAGGACTGTCTCCTCATGTCTAGTGATTTTGTTAATTGACAGTCTTAACTAGTCAGTTATCAGGCCAATTCTTATAGCTATGAAAAATTCACAAGCCAGTGGGAGTACCTCTATGCAGCTCCTGGGTTGGATAGAAATAGCTGCCAAATATCCCTTAAATCACAACCTACTCACATAAAAAAGAGAATACTTGATTAACTAGAAAAATGGCTAATTGAAGAATAGACTACACATTCATTATGCATTCAACATACTGGATTTGCATAGTTGGAATACTTTTGATCATAGATATGCTCAATCCAGGATGACCTGGGGCTAAACAATACTAGTAACAACTATAACACATGAATAAATGAGAAGAGCAATTTTCAGCTGCGAACCCTTTGGAAATCAAACCTTTTGAGACCGCTCCTTGTTCAATGATATAAACTTTCTGTTGTTTTATAGTAATTTAAATTTAAAGGATAAAAACTATCAAAATTTCACATTAATTTATGTTCCAAACAATAATTTTACAATGATGGAGTTATTTTAAATGCTTACAGTTTACCTTTTACTGGTGTCAGTCAGTGGATGCAACCATGCTGGAGCACTGCCTTGGATGGCAGTTTTTTATGAATTGACCCGAACACTTGCATTTTTTATGCCTGGCACTTATTCTGTCTGCTTCTTTTGCTGCTAAACCAACCCCAGTTATCAAGCAGTGGCAGGGAACAAACATAAACACGAAGACATATACACACACATGCATGTATTATGCACACACACATATCATGTACATACACATCACACATACAACACGCACACATACACATAACATACACACACACATATGACAATCTTTCAGTTTCTGTTTACCAAATTCCCTCACAAGTCTTTGGTTGGTATGGGGCTATATTAGAAGTCACTTGCCTAAGGTGCCATGCAGTGGGACTGAACACAGAACCAAGTGGTTGGGAAGCAAACTTTTTGCCACATACTTCTGCTTGAAAGAAACGCAGTGAATTTCAACATAAATATAGTAGCTAAAAGGGTAATTCCTGTCATCCAAGTGTGATATCTAGCACAGCAGCACTTCTCTCTAGTTTCTACAACCACTATTTAATAACATAGATATTCATTAGTGTTCCAGCATTGCAACAAATTTAGATCTTGTAAACCTCTGAGTTAGATAAGAAGTATTTTGGTAAGCATTTATTCTTTCAAAACTGCAAATTACCAATGAGGCTCTAATTCTCATAATTCTCTCTAAATATCTTAGGAAGTCAAGAATATATGTCTATTATATTAGTTATTGATAATGTCCAAAAAGAAGATGATACTTTTCCATTTACTAAAATGAATGGAACATTGGCCAGTAGGAATTGATGGTACCCAACAGTCATCGGGTGTTTTGACCCTGATCTGTAACATCCTCATGTTGGTAAGTCAGTAGTGGTGGCCGAATCACTGCTCACTATTTCCTCCTGGCATCCAGCTTGATTACTATCTCTTGCTCCATTACCAGCAAGAGCCTTTTTCTGCTGTCTCCCCCATCCTACACACATCAACCTTTCACTCTTTCCCTCTCATTACTATGGCTGTAGCCTCCAACTAACCTGGACTGGGAAAAGCCATGGCTGCCATCCTTCCTTCCTGAAATCAAGAATTTATATCTGTTATATTAGAATATTACTTTTTTTATTTATTTTTAACTTGAAGTTAGAAGAAATACTAAGTTATCCTGACAGCTTAGCTAGAACTTTAGAACATTTGAAGGCAGTATATGAAGCATAATACAGTTAGACATCAACTCCGAAAAGTAATATGTCCACACCAGAGAATATTTGTTAGCATCTAAAATTCCTTATTAAACACTTTTGGGTACCCTCCACTCCCTTACCAAGCCAATATAGTTTCTTACATTTTTCTTCTACAAATCAAACTGCCCTTATGATTCATTCACTAGCAAACTAACATAACAACATACAGTACACTTGACCCTGTCAAGTAAGGGGTTATTTGTTTCTGGAAACTTAAGTATACATCATGCAGCTCTTCCATAAGTAATAATATAACATCTGTGATCCCTTGGCCCCACACAGTCCCCAAACTGTGGAGTTGTCTATCTTTACTTCTGTAGTAATACCATCTTACTTTTGCTGTGACCTTCTTTGATCCCGCTTATCACATGATCTATTATTTTCGGTAGTCTATAATTTTTACTTTTCTGGATGTGTCACAATTATGTTTACAACGGGTCATAATGTGGCTGACCCTTTAGTAGGCAGTTCAAAGTTAAATTTCTTTCTCTACTTATTACTTAGCTCCTCTCCTCTCATCTTTTCTCATGATAAATATTTGAAAGTATTTAAGGAAATAACAAAAAAGTAAATAAATGCTAGTATTAACTTTGAACACAAAGAAAAAGAGACTACCATATAAAATAAAATATAAGTAGTTGAATAATGTAGGTGTATAGTAATAAAGTTATTACTAGTGGAATTTAAAGGTGCTTTGGCAGTAATCTAGATGTATGCTGGAAGTAATTCAAACATATCAAAGCTTTGTTGCTTGCATATGAAAGAAGTATTAAAGATGGATTACAAATTAGAAATTTATTAAAAGGCGATTGTAGAAATTTTCAGTGAGAAAAATATGGACAAAAATCATTTTTAATTTCTTGATATGCATATTGTCTTGTTTGTCCATATCTGTCTGTTTGACTGTCTTCTCTTGCTTTCTCTTTTTCTCATACACACACATGCACATGTTTGTGTGCTT